>NC_056728.1:102447089-102659589 GCF_019279795.1 Protopterus annectens | reverse complement strand
TCTTTGGAAAAAACAAAGTACCCACAAACTACCACATAGGTGGTAGTCCCCTAAATACAGAAGACGTAATAAGAGATCTGGGGACCGAAGTAGATATTAATCTCTCCTTTGATAATCACATTGCCAAAGTGGTTAGAAAATCCTTCTATGTGGCCCACCTAATCACAAAAGAGTTTGCATCCAGATCAAGAGAGGTCATTGTGCCCCTCTACTCATCACTCATCAGACCCATCACAGAGTACAATGCCCCGCTTGGGATATACCTTACAAGACACCTGCAACAGCTGGAAAGACCACAGAAGTACCTCACCAAGAGAATCACTGGCCTCAAACAGATGCCCTGTGCAGCTCGACTGAAGAAACTCCAGCTGTACTCGGTTGCATACCGCCTACTCAGAGGTGATCTCTGCCTGACATACAAGGCCATGTCCAACCCAGAATTGATGGACATGCTCCACCTAAAGAAAACCATATCCCCACGAGCCACACTCTCTAGGGATCTAAACCTCACCACAGCAGTAAATATGATGTGCCAGAGGGATAGATTCCTGTCCCAGAGACTTCCCATGCTTTGGAACAAGATTCCAATCTACATTAGGCAGAGCTCCTCGCTAACACTCTTCAAGAAAAACCTTGGTGAGTGGATGGGAAACAAAGTTTACCCCGGTGGATCACTTCAGTGGCTCTGCTGGACAGAGGCACAGGGAACTAATCTAAGAGGGTGGCGAAAGCCAGCACATTCTGGCTAGGCTTATAAATGCCTTCGGGCAGATAGCCTAGTACCTACCTATGAACCTATGGTTGGGATCTGTGGATAACTTCATCAGTCAGTAGTCATCATGCCATTAAAGGGACGGGAGTCGCATAGGAGTCTCACTGAAGGTGCAAGTAATGTGTCTGAGAAATCCCCAAGTGCTATCTTGTCATTCACATCATAAATGCTGCATCATTTTTCTTCAGTATTACACTTCTTTGCTCTAGAATTTTGGAATAGGTGAAAAAACTAAGGTGCAGCTATGTGGTAACAGCTTAATGAATCAATGCTTGTACTTCCTTTGTGGGTTCCGGCTGAATTGCTAAAACTGTTTTTATCTGTTTTTTTTTTCTTTACATTTTCCCTTGAAGAGTAATTCAAATTGTTTAAAGCATTATTGCATAATCATTGTCTAACATTCTTAGAATTCTTGTTATGCTTTGCCTGACGTTCATTCTTTAAGAAGGACTGTTAGCAACAAGGTACATTTTCACATTTCCTGGCAGGTGTTAGTGCATCTGATCTGATGCCTGTAACATTTTTGATACCACTATTTTGTACTGCACTGTATGATGACTTCCTTTGATCTTGAATTTGGCCTTTGTAATGCTCACTGGAGATTATAGGAAATAATTTGCCTTTCTATTGAACAGCAATTTTCAGTGCAAGTTTCCATATGTAGTCAAAAATCTGTTGTACAGATGTTTGATTAAATCAGGGTCACTGTGAGACATATTAGTGCTATAGCATGCTGCTATTTTATTATCAACAGTTTTCAAAAATGCAAGAACACAACGGCCTGTTTTCTCTGATTCACGTACTTTCTATATTTGTTTTAAAAATAATTACTGTACTGAATTCCTTGCTATCTTTACATTTACTGTTTAAGTGGCTGATTTAAGGTTTTCCTGCACATTGTTTATTGGGCTTGGCATAATGGTTAAAGTGTTTATCTTACAAACACAAGGTGTAGAGTTTGATTCTCAAACAAGACAATTGTCTAGGCTTACAAGGATCCATAAAGACAGTTAGCCTATTAGTAACCTACATACATACAAATATTTCAACCATGGGCTAAAAACCCTTCTAGCTTGCCAATATACCATAACACTTGTTCCCAAAATAAGTGTCCAGGTTGTTCTTAAAAATATCTAAACTAGTACTTGCTTTAATGTAATTTGGTAGCGTGTTCCATGCATCAGCTACTCTGTCAGAGAACCAGTTAGGACACTTCTCATTCCTACAGAATCTTCTATATAGGTTGTCTGATGATTGTCTAGTACTTTTTGATAACTCCAAACATTCCCAGAGGTAGTTGTCTCTAAATGCCATAAATACTTGAATAAGATCTCCTCTTAGATATCTGTAAGAAACACTGTATGAGTTTAGATATTTTAGTATTTTCATAACTTAAATTTTCAGTTTATGAAATTTTTATGAAGTGCAACCCAGTGAGCACCAGCTTGTCAGGTTACAGTTCATCAGTTTTACAAGTCTTAAAGAGTGTTTCTCATTTTAATGGGATGTCAAGGGTGCTATTGGTCCATTCAAGTGCTGCCACCCCTTCTGTGTTTCCCTCTTTCCCCACAGCTGTATGACTGCAGCTATGATTTATATTTATATATATATATATATATATATATATATATATATATATATATATATATATATATATACATACATGTAAATGTGTGTGTGAGCATGTGTATTACTTAATTAAAAATTGATTAATTAGCCGTTGTTTACTAGAAAAGTCCAACTGAGCAAAGCTCCTTTTCAGCAGAGACCCAGGGAGAAAAGCTCCACATTATATGCCTTTAGCTCAGACACAGCTGCAGAACATAAAATGTACAACATATGTATGTGCACACACACATTTTTATTTTTGTGTTGAGAGTGAAGTTCTACACATTTTGGTGCAGGGGACATGGGCCTGCAAAACCTTAACTGATTAGAATTTTTTCAAGTAGGGAGTGGAGTTGAGGCTTTGTAAGAGAACTCTGAATGCTGTCGTTTTGACTGTCAGTAGAGTTGCACATAAAGTAAACAGCCCATGGCAGAGAGGGGTAATGCCCGTATTGCTTTTTTGAGTTCACGTCATCCAGAAAGGGAAAATGTCAGTGTGGGAGGTAGATATCCCATAAAGACCCAGAAAGACGGTCACAACCAAGGTCTTTCTGTTTGGTTGCTTCCCATGACTATATGCAGTGTTATATCTGCCAGGCTATTGTCCCCAAGACCTTATGTAGTTGTCTCTGCTCTTTATCTATTTACCACGAAATCTGACATTTTAAGTTGTTGGACTAGGGTACTATGGCAGAATCTTCCTGTCCCGAGGGTCAACCATATGCCAAGAAAAAGGCCATAAAACCTAGGTCTGATATGGCTGTTGTCCACCCCCCCTCCCAGCTGTCTAACTTGAGGCTAGTGAAAGCCCAGTGAATTGTCCAGTGCTTGCTTCAGATTCCTCTGCATCGACCCTGTCAGAGGCTGGCACACGTCTGGCTTCTTGCACATAGCTGGAGGCTTTACAAATCAGTGATGCGAACTCCTACTGGACCCCCCTCAAATGACAGCACTTATGCAGCCATCTGTTGAAGCCCATCATTGTTTCACTGTACTAAGGCATCATTTGAGGACAAAGAAGGATTCCACTTAAAAACAGTATCTTGCATACATTTATGGGGTGTCATTGTGGTGGTTTTTATGGTATAGTCATCTCACCGAAAAAAGCCAACACAGCTGATCAAACATTGCTGTCTTTGTGTCAGTGTGAGATTGTAAGCAGTAGGAATTGGGGAGTTTGCCCATTCTCAGTTGTAGAGTGATCTTGAAGGTGGTATATATAATTAACAGTATTTTTATATTAGTAAAATCAAGTTGGAGGTTGCAGGAGCAAAACAGGTCCAAAAAATGAAGAGTATCTCCAGACCAACTATGTAAAAAAATTAGTATTTATTTAAAGATGAGCGCTTTCACTGTTAACACAGCTTCTTCAGATCTAAGTTAAAATAAATAAAAACTTAAAATGGTTCTTTTATATGATCACCTCTAGTGGTCAAACAAGTAATTACAATGAAGAAAACATAAACTGATTCTTTTGTATGATCACCTCTAGTGGTCAAACAAGTAATTACAATGAGGATACATATAATGAATGAATAACAAGTTGGATATACATCATGAAATCACAAATCAAATGGATGTTGAATGCTCAAACAATGCCTGTCCTGAAAATACAGAAAATCCCAGCCAACTACATTTCCAAATGAAATGACATGAAAAATATATATAACCTACATAAGAAATATCATGAATAAAAGTGAGTATTGAAGGGGGGGGAGAAAAAGAAAAAAGCTAAATTCTCTAGTGGTCAAACAAGTGATTACAATAAAAAGAACATAAACTGGTTCTATTGTATGATCACCTCTAGTGGTCAAACAAGTGAATACAATAAGAATGCATGTAATGAATAACCAGTTGAATATACAAAATATATGTCCTGAAATCACAAATCAAATGAATATTAAATGCTCAAACGATGCCTATCCTAAGGATACAAAAAATCCTAGTCAACTACATTTCAAATGGAATGACATGAAAAATAGCGAACCTATATGAGAAAGGTCATAGATGAAAGTGAGTATTGAAGGGGGGGGACAGAAAAATGAGGTAAAATACTAGTACAGATGTCATTGGAGAAAGCAGATACAATCTATTTAATATTCCTACGTGTTCTTAATCTCAGTTTTATTGAGGCTCTATCATTGAGGCCAGATCCTTTATCTGCCCTAAGCCGAACTATCCAGGCACATTCCTTATGTGGAGGCTGACTGTATGACCACTAATGTGGTATATTTGGCCACCTGTCAGATCTGCTCCCACTTTTATGTTGGGAAAACCAACCGATCATTAAGGGACAGAATGAGGGAACACATCTATCACATAAGGAAGGGTTCACCTTATAATGCCCTAGCGAAACACGTCAATCTTGCTGGAAAATCGCACTGTTTTTGTTTTAGAGTACTTGAAACTATAGTTCCAGCAATAAGAGGCGGTGATATTAGGGCGCACACAGAGAATAAGGAATGTGACTGGATAGTTCGGCTTAGGGCAGATAAAGGATCTGGCCTCAATGATAGAGCCTCGATAAAACCGAGATTAAGAACACGTAGGAATATTAAATAGATTGTATCTGCTTTCTCCAGTGACATCTATACTAGTATTTTACCTCATTTTTCTGCCCCCCCCTTCAATACTCACTTTCATCTATGACATTTCTCATATAGGTTCGCTATTTTTCATGTCATTCCATTTGAAATGTAGTTGACTAGGATTTTTTGTATCCTTAGGATAGGCATTGTTTGAGCATTTAATATTCATTTGATTTGTAATTTCAGGACATATATTTTGTATATTCAACTGGTTATTCGTTACATGCATTCTTATTGTATTCACTTGTTTGACCACTAGAGGTGATCATACAATAAAACCAGTTTATGTTCTTTTTATTGTAATCACTTGTTTGACCACTAGAGAATTTAGCTCCCCCCCCCTTCAATACTCACTTTTATTCATGATATTTCTTATGTAGGTTATATATATTTTTCATGTCATTTCATTTGGAAATGTAGTTGACTGGGATTTTCTGTATTTTCAGGACAGGCATTGTTTGAGCATTCAACATCCATTTGATTTGTGATTTCATGATGTATATCCAACTTGTTATTCATTCATTATATGTATCCTCATTGTAATTACTTGTTTGACCACTAGAGGTGATCATACAAAAGAATCAGTTTATGTTTTCTTCATTGTAATTACTTGTTTGACCACTAGAGGTGATCATATAAAAGAACCATTTTAAGTTTTTATTTATTTTAACTTAGGTCTGAAGAAGCTGTGTTAACAGTAAAAGCACTCATCTTTAAATTAATACTAATTTTTTTACATAGTTGGTCTGGAGATACTCTTCATTTTTTGGACCTGTTTTGCTCCTGCAACCTCCAACTTGATTTTACTTCTAAGTGTTTTTTAAACTGGGTGACAGGCAGCATTCATCTGGTGTATTCAGTGGTGTGCTGTTTTAAGTATTTTTATATTGTTTTTTTAATTGACCATTTTTTGTTGGTCTTTATTTTGAACTGACAAATATCATGAGGTTGTCATTCTTGCAGTAGGATCAGAAAGCCATTCAAATCCTAACTCCAGATTCTGTTTGAACAGATCTCCTCCAGAACAGCTGGTATTTGTTGTTCCTCAGATTTTTACTTTAATTTTTCCATACCTCTTCCATTTCTGTTAGAGGCTCATTAACAGGTAACTTAAAATTGTATGGGTATGGTATTTTTTTAATTTTATTTATTTAATCTGTTTGGAAATTATAATCATTATACAAAATCAACATTTTTTAATTTTATTTATTTAATCTGTTTGGAAATTATAATCATTATACAAAATCAACATTTTCTTAAAGTTGACTCAAATTTTAAAAATATATAGTTAACACATTCTAGTTATCCCTTTTGCACAGTTTGTGTTAAGGGGAGTTAGACAATTAGTTTGCATGTAAATTATTCTAAGGTTGCTTTTGTCACCCTTTCATATATGTTAAAGTTCCTGGTTATGGACCGGGGAGTTAAACAAATGGTGTCAGGTGAGGTGAAAATAGCCATTTTCACCTTAACTACTCTTGCACTTTTTTTTTTTTTTTTTTTTTTACATAATAGGAAGCTTAAACTGTGGATAGTTTAAAATGTATTTATTTATTTGAATTTGTTAACCAGGGTATAATGCATTATTCATAAAATATTAATTTCAGGCCTTGGCTGGGTGCACCCTGCTGTGAAACATGGATATTTTGAGGGTTTTTGTCTTTGATTGGTTAGGGAGGGGGTTGGTATGCCTTTATTTGATATGAGATGTATTTATCTCCTTCTCTGGACTTCAGCTCAGTTGAGAACACACAGTCAGTGTGGAAAGACTGTTCAATTTAATCCTTTTAAATGTTTAATATTTAGTTTTTCTGGCAATTGAATGAGTTAAGCTTAGCGGGATTTGTTAAAATAGTGCTTGAGAACTTCTAAGCTTGGGCCCAGTTGATGCAAGTTGCTTGGGTAGTGGGTAGCTCTTTAGAGAGTATCTTGAAGAAACAATCCACTTAGTATAAGATGGCTGGCAGACATGCTTACACAACATAACTGATGGGCATTACAGGTAAGTGAACAATTTTATGCTTTGGGAGATTCTTATTCTAGCTATGGCAGATTTAAAAATGTTGGGTGTAACTGAATGATAAAATAAGCATGATGTGTGTAGTTAGAGTACATTTTTTTACAATATTTATACTTTTAAGTTGAGTAATGCTTTGTACTCAGTGTTATTTTTTTTTTTTTTTTTTTACAGCACTTTGTTTTGATTGTTCTACCTTTTAAAATTAGTGTTGCTGCAGGCCATATCTCTCAACCTCTTAGAGGAAGAAATCGAGGGAAAAGCCTAAAATAATGGGGGTACAAAGGCACAAAAATAGGGACAGATTTTAAATATTGCTCGTATAAACTTAGAAAGTTGCAAGAATAACAGGATTTGTTTCAGCATGTATTTATTGAAGGATAGGAAGTCCGAACCTCAAATGTATGTCATTATTTTGTGACTTCAGTCCTTAGTGATCTGCCAGAGAACTACAAATTCTATGAGTCAAAAATCTGGACAATTGAGAGGTATGCGTAGTACAGGCCCAATGTCCTTCAAGAATGCAACTGCAGTCATAACATATGGGTTGTCCTGCCTCAGGCAGCCCTCGGTCGGCCGAATTCCAAAGTCTGGGTCCGGCGTCAGCTGGTGTTGCCTCCTCTCTGACGTCACAATGGCTGGAGTATAAAGGCATCGGCCGCCGCCATCTTCTTCAGTCTTTCTTGCCGCGCAGTGTCCGAAGCAGAAGCAGTTCGCAAGTGCCGGTCGGTCAGCTCCTGTGTTTTCAGTACTGAAGTCATCTAAAAGCTAAGTACCCCGTTGGGGAACATTTTTTCTTGCCTCAGCCGATGTCAGAACAAATTGAGAAAGTTAATAATTGTTTGTCTTGTGGTAAACAAATACCTCATAAGGACTTCCATTCTTACTGTCTTCCTTGCCTGGGCCCAGACCACGACGTCTCTGCCTGTGCTGCCTGTGCTTGCTTTAATAAGCGCACTCTCAGGCGCCGGGCAGAATTTGCTGAAGACTTTTTTGGCGAATCCTTCGCATATACCATGCCGTCGGATCTACCGACAGCTCAATCTTCCAAAAAGCGGAAGGACCGGGACCGGCATCCTCGGCCCGCGTCCTCTACCGATACTATTCCTAGAACCTCCACTAGTGCTACGGTCCCTGCGGAAGCGGTAATTCAGCTGTTCCAGGCCGACGACACAGCGTTAACTAGTCCTTCGGTCCCGGAGACCTCTCTGGTGCCGGTTGTTGATTTTCCTCCGGATACCGAAGTTCTTGATTTACCCGACACCATTCCGGTGGACAAGGTCACTCCTGCACGTGGGACTGCTAGGCCTCCTGTATCTATGTCCATCAAGGCCTTTGCACGTGCTAAGGCCGCCAGCCAGGCCAAGGCCCATCCTAAACCTGCTGTCCAGGCCCCCTCTTCTGATAAACAGATTATGTCTCTTGCTGCAGACCTTATTTCCCTTATCAGGGGGTCTCAGCCTCACCCAGACAGAGGTTCTCAGCCTCCTGCAGAGAAAAGGCCTAGAACTGAGCAGACTGAAAACCTCTCTTAAGATGAGGCCTCTGGGGATTCCGAGCATTCAGGTATTCAAGAAGAATCCTTTCAGGCCTATGAGGACTCTGATGCTGAGGAATCAATTCCCTCTGCCTCTCCTCCAGAGGATTTCTCTTTTGGTGAAGGCCTGCACTGAATGAGGGAACATTTCCAATGGCAGGGTCAGGAATTCTCTGATTCCAGGAAAAGGCTCCGTACCTTCCTAAAGCTTCCCCAGCACAGACCTTTAGCTATTCCACCTGTGATGGATGTTTTGGATGATGTTTTCTCCAATTCCAGTGCTAACCCTGACTCTCTCCCCCCTGCTCCTGTCAAGCCAGACAGATATTACAGAGTCCCTGACACTCACAAACATCTCTTTAAGGCCCACACCGTGGATTTAGAAACTATTTCACAGGGTCCCAAGGGAGTGGCTACCTCCACTGCCAAGAATCCTTTGCCAGCGGATAGGGAAGCTAGGTCTGTGGAGAGATGGGGTAAAAAAGTTTATACCTCTACCACCCTAGCCATGAGGTCACTTAATTGCTGTTTTCATATGTTTCAGTACCAGGATTTTTTACTGGATGATTTACAGAAAAAGTTAGCCTCTCCTGAGCCTATTGATAGAAAGGCATTGCAGGATCACATACATAACACTCAGCAGGTTAACAATCATTTTCTTCAGTGTGGTTATGATGCATTGGAGGCTTCATGTAGGGCAGCCATGACTGGGGCTGTGATACTTAGACATGCTTGGTTAAAAGATCAGCCACTGCCAGACCATGTCAAAGTAAAGTTACTTGATGCACCTCTGGAGAAACAGAAGCTTTTTGGTGCTAATGCACAAGATGTGTTGAAATCCATTGAGGAAAAAGCTAAGTCAGTACAGACAGTCAAGGATTTCCTCCAGGTTCAGCCACCCAGATTCAGTAGAAACTGGCCTTAAAAGAATTGGTCCTTCCCAGACTCGGACAAGTTTCAAAGGGGAAAGAACAGGCATGGCCGAGGCCAATACCGAGGCTCCTACAGGGGCCGCCAATGGCAACCTACAAATCAAAGAAGTGCTGCAGCCAGTCCAGCTGCACCACAAGGACAATCACAATGACTTGACTTTCATACCACCTACAAGGGCTCAGAGAGAAGCACCCTTGGGCGGAAAATTATCCTTATTCTCAAAAAACTGGCATATCTTATCCAAGGACAACTGGATTCTGGATTTAATAGACAAGGGTTACAGATTCCACTTCCATACTTTACCTACAAGACAAGGCATGCCAAACCTGCCACTCCATCAAAGGACAGAGGCACTCATTCAAATTTCAAAGCTATTAAGTATAAAAGCAATAGAAAAGGTACCTCCTCAGGAACAAGGCCAGGGATTTTATTCAAGACTGTTCCTTGTTCCAAGAAAGGAAAACAAATGGAGGCCTATACTGGACTTGTCTACTCTAAATACCTTTCTCATTGTGCCAAAGTTCAAAATGCTGACGTTACAGCAACTCCTTCCCATGCTGGGCAAGGGGTCTTGGCTGGTCACTCTGGACCTCAAGGAGGCATATCTGCATGTCCCAATCAGACAAAGCTGCAGAAGATACCTCAGATTTCTTGCAGGGACAGAGCATTATCAATTCTCAGCATTGCCGTTTGGCTTATCTACTGCGCCCAGAGTGTTCACAAAATGCCTGGCATCAGTAGTGGCACACTGCAGACTCCAGGGAATTCAAATATACCCCTACCTGGACGACTGCCTCATACAAGCAGACAACACTCAAACGTTAACAAAAAACTTGGACTATGTCATGCAAATACTACAGGCCTTGGGATACACAGTCAACATTCAGAAATCAAGACTACGGCCATCCCAACAGATTATCTTCCTAGGGGCCAAACTGGACACGCAAACACAAATGGCCTACCTCACAGAGGAAAAACAACAGCAGTTACCAGAGTACTTCAAAGGCTTAGCACAGCTCTCCCAGCTGACTGCAAGGAAACTCCTGCAGGCCCTGGAATTCATGGCATCATGCATTCTTCTGATACCTTTGGCAAGACTTCATATGAGAAAGCTGCAATGGTATGTAAAAAGCTTATGGTCCCAACACAGCCAAAGCCTAGAGGATGTAATCCCACTTATTCCATGTCTGCAAAAAGAATTCTTGTGGTGGGCTCAGGCAAGTCAATCAAACAAAGGCGTGTCTTTCAACAGGCCTCAAGCAGGACAAATAATTACAACAGACGCCTCAGATCATGGATGGGGGGGCGCACATGGAGGGCAGATGCGTTCAAGGTCAATGGACACCAAAGGAAAGACATCTGCACATAAACCAAAAAGAGATGTTGGCAGTGATACATGCAATCGAGAGTTTCGAAAAATCACTGCAACAAGGGCATTTACTAATAAGGACAGACAACACCACTGTCATGTGGTATATAAACAAGCAGGGAGGGACTCATTCATACCCCCTCTGCAGACTAACAATGATTCTCTGGGAAAAAGCACTGAATCTGAAGATACAACTGCAATCCCAGTTTGTGCCAGGCAAGGACAATGTACTGGCGGACAAGCTGAGCAGAAACTTCTTGGATCCACACGAATGGATGCTGCATCCCCACATTTTCTCACAAATATCAAAGACATGGGGAAGACCGGACATAGATCTCTTTGCGTCTCACACGAATCATCACCTGGAAAAGTTCTGTACCAGGACCCACCATCCTCTAGCCTGGGCAACGGATGCTCTCTCCTTCAGCTGGAATTCCCTAAAAATTTATGCATTCCCTCCTCTGCCACTGTTGACCAAGGTGATCCTGAAGATCAAAGCAGAACAACCAACAGGCATTTTGATAGCTCCAGACTGGCCAAAGCAACACTGGTACCCATTGCTGCTGAGCATAACTCGGACCAAACCGTGGCCTCTGCCCCTGTGGTCCCTGCTCCTAACACAACACAACTACAGGACTGTTCACCAAAACCTGAAAACATTACATCTGACAGCCTGGAGGTTACCTTAACTCCTTCCGCTTCCACTCTTTCCAAGGCAGTTCAGGACATCTTATTGGAAGCACGCAGACCTTCCACCAGAAAAACCTATTCAGCCAAGTGGAAGAGATCCAGCATCTGGGCTGCCAACAGGGGTCAGGATACAACAGTACTGAGTATACCTCAGATATTGGAATACTTGGCAGAAATGTTTCACTCTGGACTCTCATATTCTTCCATAAAGATTCATGCCTCAGCAATCTCAGCAAGATACAATTGTGATCCACCAGTGTTCTCACATCCTTTGCTAAGACAGTTCCTAAGAGGAATAAAGAATATCAAGCCTCCCAGAAAACAACCAATTCCTGCATGGGACCTCAATTTTGTATTGGAAAAATTAACTCTTCCTCCCTTTGAGCCAGCAGCAACCTCAGAGATACAATTTCTATCATGGAAAACGTTTTTTCTATTGGCAGTCACATCAGCAAGAAGAGTCTCGGAGATACAGGCACTCATGGCAGTACCTCCTTTCCTCATTTTCATCAGGACAGAGTCTCTCTAAGAACAAATCCTTCTTTCATGCCAAAGGTAATTTCCAGGGTGTCTCTAAATCAAGCTATTCACCTTCCTACTTTCTTCCCCAATCATCAAAATAGAGGGGAAAGGCTGCTACATACCTTGGACATACACAGGCAACTACGCTACTACTTGGACAGAACTAAGGCCACCAGAAAGTCTGATCAGCTGTTTGTAGCCTATGCTGCTGGAAAACAGGGAAAAGCAATCTCCAAGCAAACAATTTCAAAATGGATTGGACACTGCATCAGATTCTGCTATTCTTACCATGGAAAAAGTGTGCCAGCCAATATTAGGCCACATTCCACCAGAGCTATAGCCACATCCACAGCTTTCCTAAGAGGAGTGGCTACAAAGGACATTCTAGAGGCTGCTACATGGAGCTCCGTGCATACATTTACCAAACACTGCAACCATCCTTTTCTTAGCTCCATCCACCCCCAGCTTGGCTATGGTATTCAACCTATATGTTATGACTGCAGTTGCATTCTTGAAGAACATAGTACAGTTTTGTACCTACCATAAATGTAGATGTCCGATAGATATGCAACTGCAGTCGGATTTTCCCTCCCTCCTTCCCCTCTTATCCTTCTTTATGGGTCCTTTCCCCCTATTCCTATTAGCTGGGGGTATCTCCTATGGTGTATCTGTTTATTACTGTTGTGCATGTCTGGAATTGTTTATCCATTCACCAAATTTAGCCTTCCTAGGAGGGCACCTGGCATCTGGGGCAAGAAACACTGAAGAAGATGGCGTCGGCCGATGCCTTTATACTCCAGCCGTTGTGACGTCGGAGAGGAGGCGACACCAGCCGACGCCGGACCCAGACTTTGGAATTCGGCCGACCGAGGGCTGCCTGAGGCAGGACAACCCATATGTTATGACTGCAGTTGCATATCTATCGGACATCTACATTTATGGTAGGTACAAAACTGTACTTTTGCTGAATATGCTTGGTGCAGTACTTTTTTTTTCTTTCTTTGTGACCGGTTGGAGTTTTCCTAAACTGTGTGTTTATTTGACAGCCTGCTATTTTATCTCACTTTTTATGAATACTGGGTAACATTTGCTTATTTGTGTATTTATATAATATAACCTAATATGCATAGATATTTGTGTGATATGTTTGCTTGTGACTGTATATGTCCATGTATGTGTGTCTTAGGGTTGCCATGTTTCCAGAGGTGCAATGTAAGATGTTTCTAATGAAGATCATGGGATTTTGCATGGGAAGCCAATTCCTAAATATGAGAAAATATTAATTTGCACTTTGCTGTAAAAAAACAATGAATTGCTATTGTTGGAGTTTTAGTTGTTTGTGACGTTGCATATCATATTAAGGTGGGGAGTGTCAAAGATCTTGTGTTTAGAAAGTATTATTTTTATAACAGCAATGCACAGCTCCTCACCTAAAAGTAACACATGATGTCCTGACTAAAATCAGGGTTGGTATAGTCCAAAGGGGATGGGTTTCCATCACTGACATCTAGTCGGGGTACCAAAGCTTAAAACACTCCATTGAGTTACACGTCTGATGTTTAACTTCAGCCCTTGTGCTTAAGGGTACATAATCAGATGTATGAGCATAACTCCTCAGCCTGTCTTGCTGCCAGCCTGAATGCAGGTCTCGCACCCGTCTGATCTTAGCATGGTCATTTGCATAGTAAGCCTTAAGTAATTCAGATAAGCACCCTATTGGGGAACCTTCCTTTTTTTGTTACTTTTTTGAATTGTGACTTTGTTAGATGTCAGTTAGGAGGGGAAAAGTGTAACTGAGGTAGGCAGATATCCTACAAAGACCTCCACTCCCAGTGCCTTTTTTGTTTCAGTGCAGAGCATGATTACAAAAATTGTTCCATCTGACAGTCCTTTGTCCTTAAAGCCTTACATTTTGCATTTGTCATCTTTGAATACTTTCTTAGAGACTCAAAGACTTGACTGATTACCATCCTGGCCTGAGCTAGATTCCTCCATACCTGAAGTACTGTCCATTCCAAAGAAAAGACTCAGGGGACCTATCCCTGAAGTTCAGTCTGCCCAGTTGGATTCAGACATACCCAATGAAGTTGCAGAACCAGCGGTATGCCAGACACTTCCTCAGATGCTCGCTACCGTGACCTTTCTCTGGAAGCCGATATGCCATCTGAGAACTGCATGTCCGAGGTGACTGCTTCAGCAGACAGGATGGAGAAGTGGGAACCATGTATCATCTTGGAAGGTCCAGAAGTTATCTCTCAGATCTTAGTAAGGGAAAGGATACCGGGATCTCTAATTGAGGTAAGTCAGGGATCAGAGCCTCAGGATTTAATCCTATAAAGGAAAGACAAAATACTAAGCAGATTCCCTCCCTCCAGACTTCCAGTAGGAAGGAGTGGATGGACTTCTCTTAGGGCATTTTCAAGTCCATTATGGCTCTTAAGCCTCCTTCCTTTTCTGCTGCCCAACACCTCAGAAGGTTACTGTGTGGTTTTCCTCTGAGGAATTTTCACAGATTCACTCAACAGGGCAGGTGCCCTCAGATGATGAGAGTTCTTACTTCCTTGCTTCCTCTGTGGATGAGGCTTCATTTGGGGAAACTGTTGTGAATATGATGAAAAATTTTGAATAGGATTCTAAACAAATCTCTAATGTTTAAAAAAGATACTGTAGTCTTTTAGAAGTGGGCACTCCAGCTACTACAGCTGTCTTTCTAGTCTCGGAGCCCTTCAGTGATGCTTTTACATCTATGCCTTTTGCTCCCTATTCTCGGCCACCAGCCCCTAAGAGGTCTGATAGATTTTATAAAGTTTCAAATGAACTTAAATTTCTTTTCTAGAACCCAGTAACTGATCTTTAAGCCATTTCTCTAGCTTCTGACAAGCGATCTAAGTTCCCATCTTCAGCTTATGTCCTTCCCTTAGACAAAGACATCGGGGCCATGGACAGGTGGAGAAATCAAATGTCTGAAGTAAACACAGAAGCAGTGCTGGATGGGGATGGGAGCTGTCTGTAGAAAGTAACTAACCCTCTTGTTTTCTCAGTTTAAACAGTCACTGTCTGGCTGTGCAGGACTAGTGTACAGTTGCAGTATTAATGTAATTTATATGAAGCAGCTTGGAATACTTGTAATATGGGCAGACATCTGACTTGTACACATAATTGTCTATAAATGCTTTGTGGGATGGGGATTGTCTGTATGAAAGTAACTATGAGGCTGTTGTCATTTTGATAGTTGTTTAACAGTCATCTTTCAAAGAATAAGACATAAAATGCACTGTGGAACAGCCGGACCTTCAGAGCTTCCTGTGGGCTGTTGGGGCCCCCTCATCCTCCCAGGCTTTATAAATGGATTTTTACAAAGGCTTAGTAATGGCTTCTGATCTGAACCCCACCTAGGTAAAACCATCTTTGCTCAGGTGTGCAAAGAAGGTCACTATATCTTATGAGGGGTTGGGACAATGTAATTATTTCTTTACTTTTCTTCCCAAACTGCAGAGGTTTGTACATGCCATTATAGCTTGTATTAATCTGTGGAAAGTACAGTAATTATTTCTTTAATGTTCCTCACAAACTTCATAGGTGTGTGCAGAGTGTCACTCTAGCAGTAACCAATTGAAATGTCAGGACCCACTAAAGTGATTCTTGAAACAGGGAGAGTGAAAGGCCAAAAAATGGACTTGCATATACTGAGTTTGAAGTGTCCATTCTCTATACATTCCTTTTTTTCTTCAGGGTATGGCAATCCTGGAATTAGTATATATATATATATATATATATATATATATATATATATATATATATAAATAAAACAAGAGGTGCATTGTGACATGCCCCCTGCAAAAAAAGTTTAAGGAGAAGAGTGATGTTCAAAATTTACTCTTCTGTGTTTCCATTTTTTTTTTTTTTTTTTTTTTTTTTTTTTTTTTTTTAACTGCATGTCAGCACATAGCATTTTGAATACTGACAGTGTAATAGGGAGCCCAGCATAACATGCACAGGAGTACTGTATTATCTTGGAATAACAAGCTGGAGCATTATTCTGACTGTTTAAGGATATATATATATATATATATATATATATATATATATATATGTCCCCTTCAGTAGATTGAACTTTTATAAGTTCGAACCACATATGGCCGAGACCATATATTCAAACTTGTAAAAGTCTGATCTGACTGAGTGGAGATCTCCGTACAGAGCGGAAAGGGAAGATTTCCCATTTCTGCAATGTAGTGCGATCTCTGAGTAGGTATATTTAAGTAAGGAGGTGTGGGGGGTGCAGGGGGGGGTGTAGCCCCCCTGCTGTAGATGTTTAGTTTTGTGTTTTTTGGTTTTATGTGGTTTTTACATCAGTGTTTGAAGTTTTATGAGTTCAAACATATGGTCTAAGCCATATGTGGTTCGAACTAGTAAAAGTTCGATCTACTAAAGTAGATCCATATACATATATATATACATGTACATATATATATATATATATATATATATATATATATATATATATATATATATAAAAACAATATCAGGTTGTACTATGTTCTGTTCTGTTTTTTTTCCTTGGTCTAACGTCAGAGAGGTACACAGATGGTGGCTGTCTTTTGATCTTTTGAGGTAGGGATGAGGACATATCCAATATATGATAGTAGCAACTGGAAGTATATGATTCTAGTTGTTTTTGCCTTCACTTTCATCCAAATTTAACACCAGAAGAGGAGGGTGAATGCCTTTTGAGGAGGGAGAAGGGAAGCAGGTACTAAACCCATATATGATGTATGTATTCTCACAATTATTTGTTTTAAGAGCATCAGGTAAAGTATATGCTTGCAGTTGGCATAATAATTACGGTGTTTACCGCACAGACAGAAGGTACAGTGTTTAATTCTCAACTTTAGGAAATTGGCTAAGCTTAAAATGGCCTGGAAGGGCAGATAGCCTAGTATGTACCTATGCTGCTAAGTGCCTTTCTCTTGGGGGACTGTTAGGTGCAGGCTTATGTGAGATGTTTGATTTTCCCTTTGGTGTGTGCTTTTGTGATTGCTGAGGAGCAGTATTGCCATTAGCTGGCTTTGGAGGTCTTTGAGGTTTGGGAATGTTTACTTTAATCACCTCAGCATAAAATGTGTAAAACAATTTGTGTGTGTGGTGAGTGGTATAGGTGTTACAGATGTAGTGCAGGTATTCTTGACAACCTTGTTAGTATGCCTTCAAGGAAGTTGTGTACTTATATTAGTAATCCACACCAGTACCACTGTCAGGCGAAGCAATAAAGCCACGGATAGATTCTTCTGTGAACACTCATTTACTTGGTAGATTCCAACAGTTGCAGAACCACAAGCACTAACACAAACACATTGTGTACTTAGATTTCTCACATACCGTGTTATTTTCTTTAATGATTAACTGTTTGTCTGAGAATATGAGACAATTGCCATATTGTCTTAGGATGCCCAAATCCATCAAGCTGGCCACAAAAACATTTGGAAATTGCATGTCCATGTTGTCTGGTCCTGTAATAGGGTGGGCTCTTTAGGATTAAGGATTGGGTTTTAACAGGGGTCTCCTAGGGTATTTTCTGGATTAAGGGCAAGATGTTATATAGTGCTAGTATAGGGTAGTGCTATTCGATGCACAGTCTAGGTGGTCTAAGCTTATTTCTGCACAGTGCCACATTGTTTAACAGGTTTCAGATCTAATCCTAACTTTATAGGTAAATTTTACAGTCTAGGAGAATTGTATGTGTGATAATGTTGTGAAAACAGTGAGATTAATATAAGTAATGGTGATGACACAGCCTGGATCACTAGTTGTTGTTGTCTTTCGGCTTTTCCCGGTTAGGGGTCGCCACAGCGGAACTCCGGTCCGCTAATGATTGGCAGTAGATTTTCATGAAAGCCGAGGTGCCAGCTCGATGTTCAACCTTCAAAAAAGGCATGCCCATTTATGCATGTCTTTTGAACGCCCACCCAAACCGTGGGGGAGGACATGCAGACTCCACACAGAAGGCACTCCCCGCACTCCAGCCTAGAATTGAACGGGAGAACCTATTGCTGTGAGGCAACAACGCTACCGCTGCACCATATAAAAATAATAAAACTGCTGCACTACCTTTACTTTTTAAAAATTAAAACTAAAGGGGTTTTGTTCATTTTTGCCCCCGGTAAGCTACTGGGGTGGCTGCCCTTTTCTCTCCATTCTTCGTACTGTACTGCAGGCTGATATGATTCTTAGAGATACTGAATTAGAGAAAGAAACAGAGAGAGAGAGAGAGAGAGAGAGAGAGAGACCAAGAATGAGCAAAACACTAAGTGTAAATGACCCTCTAAGATTCCGCCAAGCACTTGTGGAAAGAGGTTAACCTACTTACAGGAAGAGAACATCCTCATGCTACCCTGTCTATAAACATCATTCAGTGTGGTACAGCAAAGATTTCTCCAGAAGATTTCCTTAAAGAATTTAGCAATCTCCCATCAATAATCTCACCTCCCATATATCATGCATTGCCCACCCCACCACCATTCATCCCCTTCTTCCACTTCAAATTCATATATCCCAAAGAAGTCTCTATTCTACTTGAAAATATTTCCACTGACACCCCTCCAGGATCTGGCAGCATAAACCCCTAGTTCATATATCACTGCAGAGAGCATCTGTGTCTTCATCTCTCCCAATGGCTACCCAAGAAACAGCTGCTTTTAGGATCCCATCTCTACAATCTACTTCAATTCCACACATTTACTCCCCTTGCAGCTAAACTTCACAAAAAACTCCTCATGAAACCTGAGACTTTAGTCACAAACCACACCAACTCTCATTACCCCTAGAAGTAAATTCCACAGTAAGTTGTTTCTTTGGAGATTTCTTTTATTCCTTCTGATGGGCTTTTTGGCTAGGTTGCACAACTCCTAGTGGCTTAGGATTAAATCAGTCAAGGCCTGTTTCTGGCAGTGAGCTCAAAAAGGGGTGATACAGCTTGAGTTGTTCAGAAATGAGAGCTTGGAAACAGAGGCAGTGCTAATGATTGTATGACAGTATAGCAGAGTATGTTGTTCCACCACCTTAATGGGGTATGCGCACCCTAAAGGGAATGTACACTAAATTGTATGCTTGATTTTTTTTTCACTTATTTACGAGACATCAGAAGTATACTCAGTCAAGAAAGGAGTGGTAATTACTGAACATATTTTGTGTTTGCGTATATGTGTGTGCACACGCACAAACACGTGTGTGTGTGTGTGTGTGTGTGTGTGTGTGTGTGTTGTGTTGTGTTGACATTATGTGTACTTGCACAGCTCACATTTTGGATGTAAAGTACTTCAACAATTGTATATGCCACAGCAGATCAGAAACATTAGCTGTAGGAACTGTTTTACATCAGCAATATAAAAAAAATGCAGTTGTGTAAGAACTTAACGTAATAACAGATGTCCGACTGGTCACTGTTGGCCATATTACTAAGTGGAGTATGCTGCCAAAGGTAGCTGTATGTCTGACCACTGTGCTATAGCCTGGTCACCTTTCTGTACTGCCTTACGTGTGAAATATGACCTCAGACAGGGAGTACATAAGGGACATTCAGATGTGAAATACCACTAGACTTTTTTTTTTTTTTTTTATACCACAGATCAAGGTACTGAAGCAGAGGCAACTACTTTTTATGTACATGTTAGGTGTTGAGGTAGAAGCAACAGCCTTCTTCAGGCAAGGAGAAAGAAGAAAGTTATATCCAAAAATAGGAATAAAGGAGTATGCGATATAACAGTGCAACAGTGATCAGACATCTACTGTTCCAGTAAGTTCTTACTCAACTGTATTATATCCTTCCATGGATCACTGTTGCAGTATGGAAGAAAAAGATAGGGCTGGAGTCTAGAATTCCTTGAAAGATAGATCAAGCAAAACCCACTCTATCCCTGGAGGAAGAATCAGTTTTGTAATGTTTGGTAAAAGTGTGGATAGGATACTAAGTGGCTACTTCTAGGCTAGATCTAGACTCTAGAGCTTTGAAGAAGGCACCAGAGGAGGAAACTGCTGTAACCATACCTCTTATCTGTACATTTTTATGCCTCATATCTTTGGTCTGTTTTTCATAAAATTGCAGTTTTCTGGCAAATTAGTGCCAAATCATTTAAAATTGAAGTTAGAAAAGAATGACAGACATTTGAGTTTCAGGCTTCATACCCTTCAGAAAATTCATGCTAATGCAAAACATGTTATTCTGTCAACTTTCTAAGTTTGTAAGACCAATATTTCATAGGTTCATAAGTAGGTACTAGGCTATTGGCCCTAGGGCATAATTAAGCCTAGCCAAAATGTTTCGTCTTGCGCCTCCCACGTGATTTAGTTACCTGCGCCTCTGTTGAGCAGGGCCACAGAAGTGTTTCCCGGGGTGAATTTCCTGCTCCCCATCCACTCATCAAGATTCCTTTTGAAGAGCGCTAATGAGGAGCTCTGCCTCACATGTATGGGGACCTTATTCCAGAGCAAGGGGAGTCTCTGGAACACGAATCTGTCCCTCCAAGTCCTGTTTATTGTTGAGGTCAGGTTAAAGTCCCTAGAGCATGTGGCTTGGGTAGATTGGGTTTTCCTTAGGTGGAGCATTAAAAGCAATTCAGGGTTCAACATAGCCTTGTATGTCAGGCAGAGATCACTTCTCAGTAGCCGGTATGCAACTGAGTACAGGTGAAGTTTTTTTAGCCTGGTGGCATAGGGCATCTGTTTTAGGCCCATTATCCTCTCGGTGAGGTATTTTTGAGGCCTCTCCAGTTGTTGCAGGTGCCTAGTAAGGTACATCCCGAATGGGGCATTGTACTCAATAATGGGTCTAATGAGTGATGAGTAGAGGGGGACAATAACTTCCTTTTTTCTAGATGCAAACCCCTTTGTGATAAGGTGGGCCATGTAGAAGGATTTTCTAACCACTTTAGCGATGTGGTTATCGAAGGAGAGGTTACTATCCACCTGGGTCCCTAGGTCTCTTATCACGCTCTCTGTGTTAAGTGAGCTGCCACCTATATGGTAATTCATAGGTACTTGTTTTTTCCCGAAGGGGATGACAATGCACTTTTTGGCATTTAGCTTGAAGCCATGATTTTGGCACCATGTATCTGTTTCGGTGAGACCCTTTTGATGGATATCTACGTCAGTAGGAGTCTCAACTATGGCACCCAGTTTGCAGTCATCTGTGAACTTTGTTAGCCGTAGTCCCTCTGTGTTTGCTTGTACCTTGGAGATGTAAATACCGAACAGGAGAGTTCCCAAGACTGAGCCCTGGGATACTCCACTTGTCACAGGTTTGGAGTCGGACCTAGCATTTCCTATTTTCACTGTATGGGTTCTGTCCGTGAGCCAGTTAGCAACCCATCTTGTAATGTAGGGGTTTATATTTAGGTTAGTGAGTTTGTCTATAATTCCCGAGTGGGGAATGGTATCAAAGGCTTTCGCAAGGTCAAGGTATGCCGTGTGGACCACCTTTCCCTCATCGATTGCTTTGGTGACTGTCTCGAAAAAGTCAACCAGGTTTAGAAGACATGACCTGCCCTTTACGAAACCAAACTGGGTATGGTCTAGGGTTTGTAGGTTCCCAGTATTGTTGTTTATGAGTTCCATGATGATACGCTCCATGGTCTTGCAGATGAGGCTCATCAGGCTGATGGGGCTATAGTTCCCGGGGTCGGTGGTAGCTCCTCCCTTGTGAAGCAGGACGACTGTTGCCATGCACCACTCAGTGGGCACATAGCCTGAGGTGAGGCTGTGGTTGAACATGGTATTTAGGTGAGGGATTAGTTTGTTTTGGAGTTCATGCAACATGCATCCTGGGATGCTGTCTGGTCCCATGGATGCTGTGTTTTTTGCTGTAGAAAGTGCCGTTTTCACCTGGGTGTCTGTGATTATGGGGGCAGCACAATCTTCTGGTATAGATATGGGCCCTTTAGGGGGTGAGGGTGGGGTAAAGTTTGCACTGAACCTGTCTGCCAGTATATTGGCGATATCAGTTGGCTCCGTGAATTTTGAACCATTATGCTGTAGCTTAGAGCAGATCTGAGAGTTGCCATTTAGGTTCGTGACATAGCTAAAAAATGCTTTGTGATTGTCTTTGATGTCCATTGTGATTTTTCTTTCAAAGCTCGCCTTTGAGTATTTTATAAGGGATCTTAGCATTTTGCTAAGGTTGGTCAGGGAGCTCCTCCATTCCTGCATTTTTACTCTTTTTTGTAGTAATTTTTCCTTCTTTTATGGAGCTTGTTTATGGCCAGGGTCCACCAGACTGGTTTCCTTTTTTTTTTTTGAAGAATGGGTCTTGGTTTTGTTCGGGATAGCACGGTCCATGCACTCGTGTAAGTGTTTGTAGAGTGCTTTTGTGTAGGCTACAGCAGATTCAACCAAGTTGTCATTCTGCATGGGAGTAACGAAGTTTGCCACCTCTGTCTTAAGTAGCATAAAGTTTGCTTTGGAAAAGTTTTTCACTGTGGTTTCCTGGGGGGGGGTGTGGATATCGAGGGTGATGAGTTTATGGTCTGATCTAACCAACGAGGAATTTACCTCAGATGTGGAGCACTTGTCCCCCATGTTGGTGATGACCAGGTCCAGTATATTGTTGCCCCTTGTGTGGGTGTTAATGAGCTGGTCCAAGGCATTTGAGTTAATATATTCCAGGAAGCGTTGAGCAACGGTATTATTGCTTGAGTAGTTTTCCCAGTTGATGTTTGGGTAATTGAAATCACCCAGTATTAGGGTGTTTGGTTGGACCCTCATGTTTTCCAGTACCTCAAGGAATGAGGAGTGGGGGTCTTGGGGCAGAGATGGTGATCTGTAGCAAGCTACAATCTGGATTGCGGTTTTGCCCATTGTCATTTGCACTTGAATGATCTCTGAGGTGTCATACTTTGCAACTAGTCTGGAGGTGTGGTTATCCTTGATGAATATGGATATGCCTCCTCCCTTGATGTTTCAGTCCAGGCTTTGTGGCCGAAATGTGTGGTATGAGTTGTAGCCTGGAATCACTGGGGTGCTCTCTTGATCCTTGAACCAGGTTTCAGTTATTGCAAAAATATCGATCTTCTCCATTTTGAGAAGAGCCTTGAGTGAGTGCATTTTGAGGTTTAAACTCCTGGCGTTGAGCAGCATTACCCGCAGTTTTTTGTCACTGGTACTTATTATGGTGGTGGGTTTGTCTTTTGAGCCTTGCCTAAAAAAGGCACTATGGGGGTGGCAAGAGCCTTGGCCAGTATCCTGAATCCCAAGGGTGACAGGTGCAAGCCATCTCTGGCGAAGCATCGTGGCTTGTCGAGCATGTCATCCTAGGCAAACAGATAATGGATCTCCTTTGAATGATACCAGAAGCTTAACCAGTTGTTGAAATTTATAATTTTTTTCCTTGTACTGGGGTATCATTCTTGGTGAAGGTAAGATGCTACTCAGGGCTAGGGTCATACCCACCTTGGTTACATGATCAGAGAGCTCTTCTATGTCTCTTCATGTAGTCCAGGGAGGTACGTCTCATGTCATTGACACCAACATGGACAATGATAGAGTCATATTTGTGCTTGTTATGGAGTGACCTGAGTGCCTGCGTGATGTGGCGGATTCTGGTGCCCGACAAGCAGCTGACAGTAACCTTCTCTTTGTCCAGCCTGGTGAGTAGGGCATTAGTGTGCTTGACTATAGAGTCTTCTATTACAAGTGTGTTAGTTTTCATGTTATGCCTTATGGGCTGTGGTTGTGGTATACACTGGTTTTGGAGGTTATGTGTTGGTTGCCGTATGTTTGTGGGTGGAGGTTGCTTGCGTGTCTGCTTTGGAGGTCTCTGTTGTTTCCACAGATTTTTATAGCCTCCGAGTATGTCTTTATGTATCTATGTGTGGGATTTGGAGTTTCAGGTGTGGTGGGCCTATGTGCAGTAAGTGGGGTGTTGCAGGTTCTTACTTTCTCTTCTTGACTGTCTATTCCAGTTGTGGCTGGAGAGAGCTTTGCCTCAAGTTTGGCTGTGTAAGTGCATCTCTCGCAAATTTTGGTGTCGTGTGGTAGGAGGAGAGGGCTGTCTATGTACATGAGGCAGTTGTGACTTTGCCTCAGGATGACCAGATTCATCAGATGAACAGGAGAAAACACTGG
Organism: Protopterus annectens; assembly: GCF_019279795.1. Lineage (NCBI taxonomy): Eukaryota > Metazoa > Chordata > Ceratodontiformes > Protopteridae > Protopterus > Protopterus annectens. The sequence continues at coordinate 102,635,439 of NC_056728.1, read as the reverse complement.
GAACTGGCCTTTGGACATACCTGAATGGGTTGAGGAACTTTTTCTTGTTGAGCTGGTGGGGAGAGTAATTTGACTGTTCCCTACAAACAAATGTTGGGGATCAAGTACTATAGTTTATTTGTGCTTCTGTCACTTTTTTGAGCAAGTGCTAGTCGGAAAGCGCTGATTTGAGTGCTAAAACTGGAAGAACTGGCTAGTACTAAGGGAAAAACTGAAGAGCAGACTCTGTGGAGCCAGGAATAGTTTAACCCTACCTAACCGCCACTGCACTATGCGCAAAACCACGCAAATGTGTTTTTTATATCAGAAAGAGATCGGAATTAGCCTAAAATGGCCAATAAAACTACAATTTCTGGGCTGAAACCACTCCTCCAAGGACAGGTAGGCTGTTCAAAGCTCCTCACTCTCACTGGTGAACAGAGTAACTTCCTTCTATAAAAGTAAGGTATGGGCAACACAGAACCTTAAAAACAGTCCAGGTGTCAGCAACTTTCTGAAAACCGGACTTTTCTAGCTTAGAAAGGCGGGAAATAGGAATATTTTTTTGTTTTGTTTTTTTTTTTGAAAATAACACACATACAGCAGAAAAAACACACTTACATTTCAGAAACGGCTATCACATTTGAGTATGAAACCAATAACAGTTAAATAATGCAATTTAAGACAAAAAATACTTTTTTAAAGTGCAGGCAGTAAATAAGTACAAATGAACTTTTTGAGTATCAGTAAATGCCAGAAACCAAGCGTTTAGGTGGAATTAATAATAAACAGCAAGAAAAAGCAGAAAAATGGTACTTAAACACTCCAAAGTCTCTCGAGTCTCTCTCTAGTGCTGTAGGACACTGCAGAACACCTGGGCATTATCTTGCTGAGCTGATACAAGTACACAAAAATGCGCAAATGCGTTTTTATATCAGAAAGATGAAAGAGATAGAAATTAGCCCAAAATGGCCAATACAACTACAATTTCTGGGCTGAAACCACTCCTCCAAGGACAGGTAGGCTGTTCAAAGCTCCCCACTTTCACCGGTGAACAGAGTAACTTCCTTCTATCCAAGTAAGGTATGGGCTACACAGAAGCTTAAACACAGTCCAGGTTTCAGCAGATATCTGCAAAACGGACTTTTCTAGCTTAGAAAGGTGGGAAATAGGACTTTAAATATTGTCCCTGTTTTTGGGCCTTTTTTTATGGTTTTGTCCAGATTTCTTGCTCTAAGAGGTTGAGAGGTATGGTTTTAACTAGACCAGGAAAGTGTTTTCTATGACAGGAATAATGAAAAGGAATGGCATTAGAAATCCAATTAGAAATTATTGGCTGTGAAACTGGGGGTGGGGGGCTGCTTTATTGCTCTGAAAAGAGATCTAATCAGATTTCCTAATATCCCTGATGTTAACAAGGTAAAATCTCAGTTGCCTGTTATAAAGAGTACAGAAGTCTTTCTCCTTTATTTAGAATTCTGAATTGTGGGGGGATTAAAGTGTACAGTGTGTGCTTTTATTTATGACACATTTGACTGTGTAGGGAAGAGTAAGTGTATATTCTGCTTGTGAACACTGGAGTAACAAATTACTTTCCAAGTGAGTTGATCCAGCAGTGCATAAAAACAGGCTTCTCCTTTGGCAGGAACATGGATAGCCTTACCATGTACTAGGGTTCTTTCTCCTGTAAACAGCCCTTGTCTGTACCATGGATTTAGTCTGCACTTCAGCCGTTGGTGGGTGACTCTGCTGTGTCCACATCTTGTTACTCAGACCACTGACTGGTTTCCACAGGACCTTTTGGTATAGTTATTTTGCCAACATGGACCCAAGGGTAAGCCGTACCTTCTGCGGCTGTTCCAGTGTCCATACTGGGGATGGGAGAACCATTAACTTTGGACATGGGAGTTTTTCCTGGAGGTTCTTTCCAGGGTGGCCAGGAAAAGAGCATGTTTTCTGGGTTGAAGTATCATCCTTCAGTGGATCTCCTCCTAGGGTTGTCCCCAGGAAAGCAAAAAAAGAAACAAAAAGTTTAACATATTTCATTTAAAGACAGTAGATTTGTTAATAAAGATGAGTTACTTACCTTGCAGGCTGTGAAATCCTAAGGATGTTTTATCAGAGGATTCTGATAATGACAAGGACAAGGTTTCTCCCATATTTTTATCACAAGCATCTGACTGGTTCTGAGAACATTGATTCCTCAGTTTCTTTTACAGAAAAGTTTTCTTTATCTGAAACTGTGTCCAGAAGATTGTGTCCAAGAAGAATAATGCATTTTTGGGGGAATAATAGAATGTTACTTAATGAGATCTTAGAAGTGGCTTTGGAGGATGTTTTTGCTTCTACCTGCAATAATCCTGATGGTCAAGCTTGAATCCCTAAAAAGGTAGATTTTATAAAGTTCCTCAGTCTAAGTATTTGTCTTCCTAAATTTAGGTTTGAACCAGTAGCAATTTCCATTTCTTCTCCAGTGGCTAACAAAGTTCTGGTGAAAACTAATCACTGACCTTCAGACAAGCATGGTAAACCCTTTGACAGGCTTGGTAAGGGAATTTTTTGTCCTTCAACTGTAGCATGCAGAATTCTGCATTACCGGGCTAATATGCTGACTGGTGAAGACAGTTTGAGGAACTTTTCTGCCACATTACTCTCAGAAGGTAGGTCCTTTCTGAATCCTTTTCTTACTACTCTTTCTCAAGTGTCTAAACATACTTTAAAGAGTGTGTATGATTGTGCTGACTGTGTCCCAGATTACAGCTACTGCTTATATAATGAGATGCTTTGCCTGGGTATGTAATCAGAAGTTTTCTGAAGAAGTATACTCTGAAATTTTAAATTCTCCTTAGGATAAAGAGTTTTTCTTGTCCCTTCTCTGTTCAGGTACTCAAAACAGCTTGATGAAATAGGCAAATTGATGCCAAGTTACTAAGATGTTTCATCCCTCCTTTTCTAACTCTAAAACCTCTGGTTCTTTTTTCAAAAAACATAAAAAACAATCCCAGCATGTTTCCAGAACAGACAAGTTATCTAAACTAAAATGTTAGGAGGGTCCAACAAACTGATCCTTTCAAAAAAAGACAAAGCCTCTACTTCAGAATGACTGTGCCCATATGATTCAGGTTTGATACATTTCTGCATGTTGTTTCTGAGGATGTGCAGCAGTTACTAAAGAGGAGAACATTGCTACCAGGAAATCTTGCATTAGCAAGTAGATGAGTTTTTCTAGTTTGTTGTTGTTGTTGTTGTGTCTTTCGGCTTTTCCCGGTTAGGGGTCCCCACAGCAGAACTCCGATCCGTTAATGATTGGTAGCTGATTTTTACGTGCAGAGTTACCAGCCCTGACGCACAACCTTCAGCGAAGGTACGCCTATTCACGCATGTCTCCACGCAGAAGACACTCTAGCTGAGAATCGAACCGGACAGTGTCTTACTGTGAGGCGACAACGCTACCGAAGCACCACCACCGCGGATCAGTATGAGGTTTTCTAGTTTGTGCTGCACTAATAACTATGACTCAGTCAAGGATTATGTACCTCTGGTTTTCAAATATTTGTGTGAGTTACTAGCCTCTCGTCTGTTTTACTCCTTTAGCAAGAGGTATTTGTCAGCCATTTCAACATTGCTCTATAAAGAGGTTATTCTTGTTATTATTATTATTATTATTATTATTTTGCTTATTGCTCTGACATCTACAAAAGAGTGTCCCAGTTGCAGGCACTGTACTTTCTGTTCCTTTTTCTGCCACATTCTGATTATCCCCCCCTCCATCAGCAGTAGTGCTTCCTGTACTGTTCACCTATGGACATCTCCCATAATAGTCGTACCAAACTGAAAGAAATATGTTTGTAAAGGGCACCTCAATGAGCAGTTACTTTAGCAAATGAACAGCACTGCTCCAGGCCATATAATTTAAAACATTTACTGTATCTGTTTCAGTCACCATTAAACCCAAGCAACTATGTTGCAGAACTGTGTCTGCCTGAAGAGTGAAAGAGTGAACCACTTAGATACAAAAAAGTAGCTGTCCAAGCACTACTTCACTGCATTTCAAAGTGGAGTGATTAAAGCTAATGTCAGCATGGGGCTGTAAGTAAAAGGGCACACAGAGGAAACTGCATTTCCTGAAGTGTTAAGTTACCTTCCCCCAATGTACTGAAACTTGAGCTCAGAGACTAATAGCTGCCTGAATGTAAACAATGGGATCACATGACCTTCTATCTCAATCAAAACAGTCAGACCAATACAGAAGTTTGACACTCCACCATTAACTTTTGGCAGATCTGAAGAAGCTATAGCAAAAGTGCAGATTACACCATATATAGTCAGAATTAAAAAAAAAAAACTTTTCATCGTAAGACAGTGCTCAGTTTTTAAGCAATCCAATATTTATAAGACATTTTTATGTTGTTGGAATATAACCTTCGTATTCTATAGAATTAACCAGATTAGTTGGGAATCTTGTGGATAAAGCCATGTTTTAAAAACTAAATAGAGCATTTTTCCTATATTTCTACCTTAAGTATGTCGGCCATTCACAATGTAGCGTTTCCCCTGAACTGCTGCCCAAAGGAAAGAGAAACTCTCCTCCTTGATCTTACTACCCATCTTCTACAAATAGACATGCAGATTCAGAATAGTCAGCTATTAGGAACACACTCCTGTTTTCTAAAACTACCTATCTGTAACTCAACACTCATACCCAGCTCCACCAATCAAGAAACTCTGAGTTTTTTTTTTTTTTTTTTGTCGTCTCATTGGTCCAAAATTATCAAGATGACCAATCCCATAGCCATCAAAAGATTGATGACCATTGGTTCATCTCTGTCCTAACACAGTGCTTTGATTTGACATTCAATCACCAATAGTATCCTGAAAACAGGCACATTTGTTTGTCCAAATCCCCCCCCACCTGGAACAAGCTAAGCATATTCAAAATCACCAATCAGGAAACTTGGTTTGATAAGGATTTCATTGGTCCTAATCAAAAATATTGTTTTCAAAAAGGACTAACCAGAATTATCTAAATGACCAAACCCACTTCCTCCAAATTCGCCTTTCATTGTCTCTAGCTTATCCTAGGCATGAACACTTTTATGTATATAAAGAATTGGTGTTTGAATATAATTCATTAACAGCGCTCATCTGCCTAAACTCTCAATAAAGATTAACAAAAAAGCCATGCATGACTTGGATGACCTGATTTATTTTTATGGATTGCTTACTGTTTATTTATCCTCTATATAATTGATATGAATCATTAGCTTGTTTTTCTTTTGCTCACTCTGGATTTATATTTTTCATTGTTTTTACCTAGCCTCCAAGCACTGGACTACAGAGCTGGCTCCAACACAAGGTGCTACTTTGGTGTCATAGTGGTCCAGAGTCTTCAGTATGGGAAAAAACTCTTTTTCTATACAAGTCATCCTACCTGTCTCCTTTCTCAGTCCAGGAATTCCCTTGTCAAAAGGGCTAACATTGTCCTTTCCAGCCTTGGAATTCATCACTACAGACAAGTGGTTATTCATCATTCAACAAGGTTACAAGATGTCTTGTAGGAAAATTCCACTGCTGAGGGGTATTGTACCTCCCCCTTCCATTCAAATTCAACTTCTTTCTTACATGGTTTCCTTGACCAGGGCACTGTAGAACCAGTGCCACACTAGCATCTAGTAATAGGCTTTTATTCAAGATGTTTTCTGGTCCCCAGAAAAGAGTGCACTGGGAGACTCATTCTGGACTTATTGCACCTCAACACCTGTGTGTATATACCATCTTTCAAGATGTTATCTCTTGGCAAATTCTTTCTTTAATCTTTCCTCAAGTCTTTCTGGTTTCCAGAGATTTGAAGGATGCGTTCTGCACATCCCCATTCACTCCATCAGCAAAAAATTCCTCTGGTTGTCTGCTTTTTTATTGTACTTTCAGTTCTCTGCTTTATCCTTCAATTATCTGCTGCTGCCAGGTCTTCACAAAGTGCCTAACCCCAGCTGTTGCCTTTTGCAGCATTTGGGAATACAAATTTTCCAATACCTCGATGACCTTGTAATCTAGGCTACCTGTTAGATCACCTATGTATGCATCTCAGTTCCACAACCTCACTTTTGGAGAGAGACCGGAATACAGACACACAATTTCCAAAAATCTACCCTTAACACCCTACCAGGATCTGGTTTTCCTGGGTTGCATACTGGATACCCAGCTTGATAGCCTTTCTTCCTCAAGAGAAAGTTCAGTCCCTTTTTCCTCTTCAGGTGAATCCTGCAAGGGAGTTTTAAAGAACCCTGGGATACATGACAGCAACCATTCTTCTGGCATGACATCAGGCTATAAAGGCAAATCTGTCCCTACAGGTAGTATATATTCCATCTGAAGAGAGGGCACTCGCAGGTTTTCTAAGCAGCTCCACAAAAGACCCTCACATGTGGATGCTAAACAGGGAAGTTTTCCTAAACATTGTCCACAAGTGGGGTATTCCTTAAACACATCTATTACCTCCACTCAGAACAGATAGCTCAAGCTGTTTTGCTCCAGGACTCCTTGTCTGCAGGCCTGGAGGATTGATCCCATGTCTTTCAATTGGGAGGGAAAGTACCGCTGTGCCTTCACCCCTCTACCTCTAATCCCAAAAGTTCTCCTGAAGATCCAGTGGGACAGATTAGAAATCTTGCTGGTGACTCCCTTCTGGAGCAGGCAGCACTGTCTCTCCCTTCTTCACCTTACGAAGAGCTGTTACCACTCAGTGGACTTTTACACCAAAATAAAGGGCTCTCTACTTCATACCAACTTGCGTTCTGTCAACCTGACACTGTGGATGAATATTAATCCCTTTCAGACATCAGTTTTCTGAGAACATCAAAATAAAGCAAAAACCACAGATCAAGTGCCAAACATTTACAAATCAAAAGAAAAAAGCACTCAGATAGCTGCTGCTTGCCCACAAACTTCTTTAATAACACAGCACAGCACACAGTAAAAAATAACGCTGAACACACGTTTTCGTCCAAGACTTCATCAGAATGGTTACAAGCACAACTTCCTCCCATTTTATACAAAAATCACTTCACCAATAAAGCAATTAAAACACTACATCAATTCATTAAGCTTTTTAACCTGCTTAACAAAACCAAGAACTTGCTTGTGAACATAGTACTTAAACTGCTTAAAGTTGCAATAAAAACATCCCTACATATTATTTTAAAAACTAGTAATCCCTATTTATACGCAATCATAAACATTTAAAAAATCTGTATTAAAATATAAATATACACACACACACACACACACACACACACACACACACACACACACACACACACATATATGTGTGTGTGTGTGTGTGTGTGTTAAAACATGTTAAATTGAAACATAAAGAGAATGCATATAAAAAAACAATACATTGCTGCCCTCTAATGACCTGAAAGTGCATTACATTAACAAATATATAGCATCAAAAATCAGTGTCACACTGTCTAAAACCATGGAGTGGTCAGTACCTGTATGTTAAAATCTGACTTGTTAAAACATTAAAAGTCTAACTTATTAAAACATTAAAAAGTTTCTGAGGGATATGTTAAGTTTAACTACTTATATACAAAAATGAATGAATAAATAAATACATACATAATTACATAAATAGGGTGCTAGGTCGCCCTATAATTTATCCGCTCTTAATTTCAATGCAAGTGCAAGAGAGACCATCTCATTAACCCCTTACCATTTATTCGGCTCAAGGACCAACTGCCAGTACACTTCTCGATATTCAGTTTGTGTCTCCCATTGTCCCCCACGAATATCCTTCTGGACTTCCTCTAGCACAAAAAATACAAAAGTAGCCTATTTGCATGTCAGAGTATGTTTATATATGGCAATTATTCTAACTGTAACTCTAAAGGGCTAGTATATTTTGCCCTATGTGGAAAATGTGAGTTTTTATGTAGGAAAGACTGAAAGGTGCTTAAAAAGAAGAATATATGAGCACAGTTAAGATATTAAAAAGGGCAATAATAGGAATGCAAGGCAAGTTGGGCAATCTGATCGCAAAGCCAGACCATTTCCAATTTGGTCACAAAATCCATTTCTTGTGGTGGTCTTATCATGGCAAGTCTTTGTCTTCACTTGTGAAAGCAAACTCCACCAGACAATATCCTCCTTTGGTGCTTTCTTCAAGAGTGTTGATTAAAGAGTTATTCTGGAAACAGGTACCTGGTTATTTGTACATACCTTTGCTAAACACTATAAGCTAGACTTTTTTAGGTCAAGGACTGTCTGTGGTGCATCCATCCTTTCTAACCTCTAAGCTTTGGGAATCGCCCAGTAGTATTGGAATACTGCAGCTGTGATGTAAGGAGGGACATAGTACAGTTGTGTGACTTATTTACCTCACAGGCTTAGGTTATTCACAAGACGTACGAGCACATGGAAGCATGGAAGGTTTGGTATGCCTGACTGATGTCAGGTTACATCGGCAAGATAAGTCAGTAGTACTGGAACGCTGCAACAGTGATCAGTAGGGCATCTGCAGTTATGGTAATTTCTTACAGCTGTACTTCTTTGATTAAAAGAAAATATGACATAGTAAAGTGATGTTATGAAAAAGGTACTGCAAGAAAATAAGATAGTAGCTTAGAATATATAGATGTTACTTAACATGCTGTACAGGATGATTTAGCTAACTGAAAGTGACAAGAGAGAGAGAGACGGTGAGGGTTGACATGTCAATCTAAAGTTTGCTTATTTATTTATTTGACATTTGTTTACCGGGAAAATCTGACTGTGTGTGAAAACCCATTTTCAGCAGAGGCCTGGAGAGAAAACCTCCACACTATACAATTAGTATATAAGAAAATAGCATGCAAAAATTAACAATGTATGTTGGCAAACGATTCGGGAAAAGGTGATACACGGGTTTAAAAAGCATTACAAATACAAGTTTTTATTGACTTTGTTCTACATTTGTCAAAGATTACTTGTTTAATTTTTATTTACATATGTACATATTTACATGTGGAGGTAGGTTTGGAATGTGAGTGATACAAGAAAAAAGGCTGATAAAGAGGAAGGAGGAAATTTACTAAGAGAGTTTGATGGGTGTTGGGGTGGGGGGTGACTGTATTTGCTGTGTGGGAGTGCGATGGCTGTTATAGTCTAGGAGAGGGAGCAGCAGTTTTAAACAAAGTTTTGTTATACTGTTAACATTTCCTGACTATTAAGGGTTTTCTGACTTTTAGGCATATGGTTCCTAGTGTTTAGAATGTGGCCTTGTATGATAACTACTCTTTGTCATGAGTAAAACAAATTTCAAGTACTGTTGGGTATAGGAGTTGTTAATCCAGATGGTCTAATCTGCAGAAGTCTCCAAATTGTCTGTTTCTCCCTCTGTAAAGTCACTCTGACACGCAACAAAAATGTTCAAGGGAGAATTAAGTTTACTTGTCTTTATCTGTGTTTGACCCTAATGTTACTGACTGCAATTTAGTTACACTTTTCCGTTAATGCTGCATGATGTGAAATGTAACATGAAAGCCTGCATGTAATGGATACATTTCTAACTTGTTCAGAGGGAGAACTGTATTTATGTAAGATCTAATCTAAGATTTGGTGTACCTTATCAGTGTCCACTCTTAGTTTCTCAGAGGGAAACATTCTTAAGTGCTGTAGTGTCTCAAAAATCCAAGATTCAGGTTCTAACTTCTGTCAGACTGAATTTGGTTAAGTTTTAATGCCCTCCTTTCCAAATATGTATGGAAATGTTCTCGAAGAATCATAACTGACGTGTAATACAGAGTTATCAAATTGAGGAAAACATGTTTTCAGAGGCTAGTCTGTCATTTTCCATGTAACTTTGGGCGTGTGGGCAGGGCCAGATTCAGCACAAGGCAATTTAGACAGCTGTCTCAGCCCTGGTGTATGCTGGAGGACCCATAAATGCTGATACAAAAAAAGAAAAGAAGAAAAAACTGCCCCACTTCTACCCACATCTCCCACCCGATTACCTGTCTGCTGCTGTACCTGGATGTGGGGAACTTAGTATCAGAAAGTCTTTCTTTCTCATTTGATCTGCATTTGAGACTATGAAAAAGTGAGTTCAGACTTCTTGCATGTCAGAATAGCATTTTTTTTGTATGTAGCATGTCTGGCTGTTGGCTGTTACTACTATGTCTATTAACAGAGGGAAAGCTGCTATTTACTGGATTGTTCCTGCTATGAGTGATTTTGTGGGAAGCTGCTGTTAGATTAATGCGATGAGATGAAATACATTTTGGGAAGTTATTGTGAAGCAATGAACCATTCTGTGAAGTTATCTCATTACCCTGGTGTGTTTTTGTTTTTGGGGGGTTCTGCTGTTGTTGCTATAAGATGAGATTTGGTAAGTGAGCCGTTGTGAAGTAACTGAGCAATTTTCTGTGAAGCGCTCTGCTGTGTTTATGGGGTTACCTGTGCATGTGCAAAGTCCAGACCTTTGGTCCTGTGAGGAAACATGGGCCATTCTAATGCCTTTAATGTTAGCTATTACATTTTCATATTTCATATTGTTCAGAATGTATGCACCAACCGAGGAGCACTGCCTGGTTAAGTGACTTGCTCAGAGTCACATAGTAGGCAAGTGGAAAGCATCAAATCTTGCACCCTTGACCACAGAAAGCAACTTATAAAGTGCTTTGAGCCTTAATCATCTGCACCAGCTGCCGACCCTCCATTGACTGCTTCATTTTCTGATATATCACTGAGGGTTACTTAAAGTAGTGTTCCTGAGTTACCCTTGAAAAGAACACTTTGCCAAGTGAGTTTATCTGGTTAACAAAAAGATAACATAAGGGGGGGCGTGGCCAAGGATGAACACAGGATAGCAGCAGATTTCTTCAGCTCCACCAATTTCATTACATTGACAGGAATTAATTACTTAAAACATTAATTCTTGAAGTAATTTTCTTTCTAAATATGTTTGTTTTATATAGTTCTTGAACTATATCTAAAAAAGAAAGGAAATCTTAATAATATTCCTGTCAGAAATTACTTTGGAAATTTTCCTGTCAGTTTATCAGTCTGAAATGAGTTCCAGTAAGACAAATTCTCAAGACTCCAGCATCAAGAAAGAACTTCAGTCTCTGATAATTATAGTCCAGCAACTTACTGCTAAGATGGATAAAATGGATACTAAAATAGACACTTTCATAGAAAAACTACAAAACAAATAGACTTGTTACATATGGACCTGCAACAACAGAAGATCCAGATGACAGGCATAGAAGAAGCTGTGAATGACATGGAAAATAAAATACAAGAACAGGAAATCAACATTGAGTTTCTGCTGATACAAAATACACATTTACAAACAAAGCTGGATGACCTGGTAAATAGATCTAGGCTAATAACATTAGGATTTTTGGACTGCCAGAAAATATAGAAGGTAAGAAAATTACTTCTAATTTGACAACATGGGTCCCAAAAACAATAGATTTACCAGAAGCATTGTCAATAGGTATCGAAGAGCACATAGATCTATAGCTAATACTAACTCTAACAAAAACTATCCTAGATCAGTTATAGTTAGATTTCTATCATCTTTTGATAAAGAGATGGTTCTTAAATCTGCTTGGGCTAAAGCTCCTGTTAAGTTTAATGAGACAACTGTGCTTTGACAATGACTATTCTTCCATGGCAATTGCTAAAAGAAAAGTTTTTCTGCCACTAATAAGGGAGCTTAAAAAGCACAGTTTAAAACATACCTTCTGTTTCCTGCCAAGCTTAAAATCTTCCTTCCTGATGGTCCTAAGGTCTTCGATGATTTAGACTCTGCTTTACTGTTTGTCAAAGAAAAAAGGATTTTGGATAAAATAGAAGAAATGGAATGGGCTAGTTCTTCATTAAAGAGATTGGCAACTGAAGCTTCCTGGAAGACTTCAGAGAAGAAGAAGAGACTAAAAACAAATGATTTGTTATATGTTTTTTCTCTCATCATTTTAGTTCATTATTAATCTTTTTGAATATAGTTCTTGCATTTCCAGAAAGCCACAAATATTTTGGAAAAGATTTGATCAAAGTTATTCTCTATGTGCAAAGAAATGTTTTGTTTCATAACCAGTCAAAATGCCTGAGGATTTAATGGCAGGCTGTGACTCGATTTGTTTTCTTTCTGAAAAAGTAAGGTTAGTAATTTGATACATTTTTTATCTTTACCTTTTTTTTTCCTTCTTCTTTTATTATTTTCTTTGTTTAAACAATGACATTCTATTTAGATTATGTAGTGGGTAAAGGGTGGGGAGGGCAGGGAGAGAACAGTAATGAAAATATCATTAATAGAATAATAACATATTTATTTCTTGTAAAAGTTTATAAGTTCTTCAAATGCTATTTCTAATTATACTTTCTTGATTATACTGCTTATGCTTGTTTGTAAATAATCTGTCATGCTTTAACTAATAATAATCAGAACTAAATAAGAGTAAATAATATGTTTTATTTTTAACTCTATTAATATAAACAGTAAGTAACATTCCATTGTATATACTTCTTACAGCTTTCTCTTACATTTTTATTTCTGCCTCACTCCCTTTTATTTTCTACTCTCTTTTTCTTTTCTTTATTAATATATAGAAATGCTTTAGACTGTGTGGGCACAGTGAATAATAGGATTTGTATGAAAATTGAGTTGGGAGAAGAATGCTGAGTTTATTGCTTGTTGGTAATTTTGTGTTTAATTTCACTTGCATAGAGGCTGTGATAATCTGTGGAATACATTGTGGAGGTTCTGTCATGTTTAGATGCATTTACACTGCTAAATGAATGTTTGTCACTAGTTTTAATAAGTTTCCGCCAAAATGTTAAGAGAGACAATCTGGGATGTGGGCTGTCTTATGCACAATGTCCTTGAGTTACCTCAGAATCTTCAAATCACAGAATTCTCACAGAGAAACTGAAATCAGTCAGTATAAACATTAACAAGGTTATCACACTGACACACCACAGATTCAGGAAAATACTCTGTTCATAAAATATGTCAGTTATAATGAGTTTAAATTATGTAGTTTCTTGTAGTAAGTAAATGTCTTATTTTAGAAGGCATAAAAATGAAACATTTATTTAAATGTTTTGAAAATCTACTTAACAGCAGCATAATAATCTGTGTTAAAAATTTGTGTTCCAAACATATACTTTACTATAACTCATTTAATTCATCTGATTGACAAACATAAATAATCTTATAACTCTATTCTGGAAGAAATGTCATGTGATATATTTTAAAGCAGTAGGTTAGCATGATTGTAAAATCTGGTTACCAATATGTGTTTGCTGTGCATTATTTTGTATAAAGCAGACAGATTTATTCTAGGGACAGCAAGTAGGATAGTGCTCTACTAACACACAACTCAGTGAGATCAGATATATATATATATATATATATATATATATATATATATATGTGTGTGTGTGTGTGTGTGTGTATGTATGTGTGTGTGTGTGTGTGTGATGGCTTTTTTTTCTGAGAATCTGCATAACTATCCAATATGATTTATAATAATTTCTATGAATACAATATTTTACTCTATTGACAAAATGAATGTTTGCACAGTTGTTTCCTGGATGTGGGCTTGGCTGCATAGTGTCCATGAGTTTCCAGAAGCTTCACTCACAGAATTTTCACAGAGAAACTGAAAGCAGTTAGTATAAACATTGACAAGGTTATCACACTGACACACCACAGATTCAGGAAAAATACTCTATTCATAAAATATGTCAGTTATGATGAGTTTGGATGATGTAGTTTCTTGTAGCAAGTAAATATCTTATTTTAAAATGAAACATTTATTTAAATGTTTTTGAAAATCATTTAACAGTTAGTTTAAAATCTACTTAACAGTAGCATAATAATCTGTGTTAAAAACTTGTGTCCCAAACATATACTTTACTATAACTCATTTAATTCATCTGATTGTATAAATTCTGGAAGAAATGTCATGTGATATATTTTAAAGCAGTAGGTTAGCATGATTGTAAAATCTGGTTACTAATATGTGTTTGCTGTGCATTATTTTGTATAAAGCAGACAGATTTATTCTAGGGACAGCAAGTAGGATAGTGCTCTACTAACACACAACTCAGTGAGATCAGATATATATATATATATATATATATATATATATATATGTATGTGTGTGTGTGTGTATATATGTGTGTGTGTGTGTGTGTGTGTGTGTGTGTGTGTGTATGTGTGTGTGTGTATATGTGTGTGTGTATATGTATGTGTGTGTGTGTGTGTGTGTGTGTATATGTGTGTGTGTATATGTATGTGTGTGTGTCTGTGTTTATGTGTGATGATGCTTTTTTTAGGTAATAACAGGTGTTTCTGAGAATCTGCATAACTATGCAATATGATTTATAATAATTTTTATGAATACAATATTTTACTCTATTGACAATAATGAGTTTAAGTAAATGCTCATATACAAACAATTCAAGATTTTTTTGGAAGCTGTTGATAGAATTCACATGACAGAAAATAGATGCATCTTAATGCATGTAATGTAAAATCATATTAGCCAAAGTTTTTGATTTAAATGAATGTTAGAACATAATTTTCTCTCCTCTTGATTTCTAACATTAAGATTATTTGAATGCTATTAGAATAAGTGTTATATATATATATTACATATATATATAGTATGAACAGTTTTAAAAAAAAAAAAAAAAGTTTATTTTAGTTTATATGATGCTGTTTTACCAAATGTGTAGTTTTGTCTTGATAGATAATTGAATTGAAAACTGTTAACCTCAGTTAAATATAACTAGTATTAAATTGATAAGGGTACTGCTTAGGGTAGGAGGTTAACAGTAAATTCTAAGTTGGAGTTTTCAACTCAGGCGGGATGCAAGTTTTAATCCTTACATTATTTTCACTTGTTCATTGTTATATGTATATAGTTTTGGCATCCAATATATTTTGTACACTCAACAAAAAAATTGAATCCTATACAAAATCCCATAAGAGATTTAATAAATACAGCTATATTTAAAGGTACACCTAAAAGAGGAGATGTAACATTATTTATCTTATTTGTTATTTCGATCATAAGATTCTTGAGTTATAAAAATGCAAATGACATCTTTAAAAGGAATTTCTTTAAACATTAATGGATTGAATAATCCATGTAAAAGCAAGCCTAATAAGATACATTAATCTACACAAGGCCAATCTAGTCTTCCTGCAAGAAACCCATCTCTTGAAAAATATTGATAAACTAGCCACTAATAAGTATACAGTATTGGTTAGTTCAGAGCACACTCAGAAAAAGTGGCTATTTTATGGAATAAAAGTATGCCCATTCCTAAAACCATTAAGTCTTATCAGGATGACAAAGGAATGTTTATGGTTACAATACAAATTAATGGGAAGACTTACACTTTAATTAATGTATATTGGATACCTGGAATTGGTATTAATACAGTGAAACATCATATTGATAAGATCATCATTCTCTGTAGGGGATATTATTTTAGCTGGTGATTTTAATTGTATACTACATGAAAGTGATACTACCATATAAAAGAAAAGAAGAATTACATCTAATGCAAAACATTTAAATGATTTGATTTTGCTAATTTATCATTTGAATGATATTAATAATCAGATAGAGTCAAAATCATTACCATACACCTTTTTCTAACAGATACAAAACTTATTCAAAAATAGATAGGGTCTTTATTTCTAACCAGATGGTAACAGATTTAATTAATTCCAAAATCCTTTCATGTCCTATATCTGATCATAACTCAATTGTTTTTGAATTCATGATAAAAAATACTCATAATGTTCAGATCAAAACTTAACTCAGCTAAAAGACTATAAAGAATATATACTCTCAGAAGTACAACATTTTCTAGACATAAATAATACTCCTGAAGTCTCCATTGTCTATGTTTGGGATGCCTTAAAATCATATCTATATGGACAAAGTGTCAGATGGTATAATAACAAAAGGAAATCTTGGGATAAGGAATTGTTAGATATTCAAAGTAAACTAGACTCTTATAAACATAATAATAAAGAAAATATTATGGACAAGAAAGTTATTGAAGAAATAAACAAACTAAATGAAATAAAAGAAATTTTGACTCATAAAGAAATTTGACATAAAGTTAAAATAACTTTAGAGAAATACAAGTTTTTGTCTTATTCAATAAGCCCCAAATACTTACATAGACTTAAAAATAAAACAAAAAGATTGAATAAACAAAACCATAATCAAAGAAATACTTTCTCTAAGGAAAAAGAAGAATGTTTCTAGTATACCAGAAATACTGGATGAATTTAGAAATCACTTTCACAAGATTAACCATAACAACATTAACATGGAACCTAAAGATAAAATAAAGGAGTTTATAACCACAAACATGAATAAAAAGCTTAATAAACAACAGATTAAACTATTGGACAAGAGTATTTCATATACAGAAGTTATTACACAAATAAATAAGCTTAAATCAAACAAAGCACCGGGTAATGATGGTATTATACCAGAGATATATAAAATCCTTTCTAAAACTACATATTCATTAATACATAAGGTTTTTATTCTGGCCCAAACTGAGTTAATAACCCCCCCCCCCCCATCTTGGCAATATACATTTATTTCACCAATTTTAAAACCTAATAAAGATCCAACTAGATGATCTTCATATCGACCCATCTTATTACTTAATGTTGATTATAAAATGTTTATGAGTATTTTTGATAGATTGAAGACAATTATCCCGGCATTATAGACATAGATCAGACGGGCTTCATTGTAAATAGAAATACTTTTGATAATATAAGAAGAACTTTAACATTAATTGATTTTGCAAATAGGAAAAAGAAAGATTTAACACTTATTAGTCTTGATATAGGTTCAGCATTTGATTCAGTAAGTTGGGACTATCTGTTTACCTTACTGAAATGCACAAATTCTCTGATGCATTTGTAAATTTAATTGAGCATTTATACAAAGGAAGCTGGCTTATATTAAGGTAGGAACATATGTTTCACAAAAATACCCATTCTTAAAGGTACAAAGCAAGGATGTCCACTTTCTCCACTATTATTCACTTTAGTAATGGAGCCTTGGGCTAATTTGATTAGAAACAGTACTGACATAGAGGGTTTTGAAATAGAAGAAAATACAACATCAAAAATTCAACTTTTGCAGATGATGTTCTAATTACATCAGCAGGATCTAATTCTTCTATGCAGTCTTTATTTGATAAAATGATGAATTTTAAAAGTATTTCTGGTTTAATATTCAATGAAGAAAAACTAAAATACTACCTATATATACGAAAAAATACTCTCATTAGTGATTTTACTAAATATGTACCCAACTCAGGTCAGATAACTTATTTAGGTATAATACTATCTAAAGATATTAAATCTATTATATATAATAACTATAATACCTGTTTTCTTAATATAAAAATCTTTTAATACCTGGAATAATATGTTTTTACTATGGAGGAGAGACTTACAATTATTAAAATGATAATATTCCCCAAGATTTTATACTTAATACAATCAATAATACTTTCACCTACAAAAATAACTATCAAGAAACTGAATACACTAATGTTGAATTTCTTATGGGCACCTAATAGACCTAGGATTGCATTAAAGAAACATACTAATAGCTGGTCTCAAGGGGTATTTCTTTTCCAGACTTTAATTTATATATTATCTCTTCTATTATAAAGTTATTTATTAATAGATCGGTCATATAAATGGAAAGATTATTGGGAGCTAATTAGTATGCACTTCATGAAAATCTCCTTAACACATAAAAATATGATTATAAATAACTCCATGTTGTGGTTGCTAAAAATTTGTACTTCACCTATTACACCTAAACATATAGTCTGTTACCCATTAAATATTATTATTAGTTATCGTAACTTTATATTCATGCACCTAAGTATAGGAATGGAATTTTATTGTATTCTATAATTTATACTCAGGGTATGCTTATGTCATCTACTTCTGAAGGAGCTCATTTAGCTATAGATAATAATCTAAAGTACTGGTATCAGCTGATATCTGATAATAAAGTTAAAAATCTAGATTTCTTAAAACAAGAATTTGATCTAAGAGAAACTTGCTGGTTAGAGGTTCAGATCTGTAGACAACATCTCATTGATAGAATAGATCTAATGTCTATAACAGTTAAAGAATCTATTCCAAAACTGATTGATTACTTGATAATAAATTTACAGCATAAAGTTTCTGAAAAAGGTAAACTTTCATATATACATAAAATTATCAGACAAGAAACTTTTACAATGTAGATTCATACTGAGTTATTTCACCTCTATTAATGGGGACCCACCAACTCAACAAGATAAACAATATATATTGGAATCTGCTTATAGAACTACATCTTCCATTGTCTGGAGACTTTATACATGGAAATTTTTACATAGATCTTTTATACACCTTTGATGATGAATAAAATTAATAATAAAGATAATCTATGTAAGAGATGTAATGTAGAAATTAATGCTGACTGGGCTCATATGTTTTATGACTGTATGAAGTTGAAAGAATACTGGAAGTCAATTAATGAATTTTTGCAGGCTCTTTTTACAGATAATTTCATTATTTCTAAGTCTCTTATATTATTCAACACACCTGTACCTCAATGTGTTAAAAGATTAAGCTTCCCTTTGTTATGGTCTATCCTAGCAGTGGCTAGGAAAATAATAACTAGAAATTGGATTTCAGATACACCTGCTTGGTTCAATGAATTTAAAAATGTTATGAATATAATGTGTCATATGGAAATAAGCACAATTAGAATGAGAACAACTAGAAAAACATCACATTTTATTGTATGGGATAATTTACAAAATTTGTTAAAAAAATTCTAATTTCAATAGCACAGTATTTTAGTTTAATTAATTGATCTGATTGTAGTGGATGTCTTTGTAAATACTTTAGTTGTTTTGTTGAATATTATAATAATACCTATTTTTAATTATTTGTATAAAATTGTTATGATATTTCTCTTATATGTTAAAACAATAAATTTGTTTAAAAAAAAAAAAAAAAAAGATAACATAAAATGATACTCAAATTTTGTCGCGTTTTGGTCATTTGCACCCACCACCACCACCACACACACACACACACACACACACACACACACACACATTATTTTGGGTTTGTCCAAAATTCTTGACCAAATAAGTTAAGAGGTGTTTTGGTCTGTTCCTTTTAAAATTTCTGGCTTTCTGTCAAATTGCTGTGGATTGCACTCATTAAATGACAGTTAGTTTCTGATTCTGTGTTCAGAAAATGCCTGCTAATGCAGACATTGTTAGCTAAGAACTTCTAAGTATATACAATAAATATTTAAATCTGTACCTTATTTTGTGTTATTGTCTGTGATTCTGGAGCTAAGCTGTTGAGAAGACATAGGGGTGCATGGCTTTGTACTGTATGATTCTCAAAGTAGTGAACTGAAAAATGGTTGTGGGTAACTGTTAGTATTTATTTATTCATTTTATCTCAAGCAAACATCTAAGACGTATGCTACCATATGAGGGCTGTAACTGATGCTCACATCCGTGTATGTGCATCTTAGTTCCTGCATCCTAGAGTAGCTGAGGTATAAAGGAAGAAAGGAATTTATTGTAGTAAACAGGTGCATCATCACACTAGCTGTGTTCTTTGGGTATGGTCCTTGGTCTCCTTGTTTTTGTTGACTTTGAGTGTTTATTTGGTTGTGAATAAACTGGAAAGCATGAAGTCAAGACGTTTACTGTTACTATTTTAACTATGAATATATTTTTAATTTATCTAGCTTTCTGCAGGCATGTAGGTGTAAAATGCCCTGCACTGGGCTACAGTAATTTGTCGGTTACTTGCAGTATATGAGTATGGCTCATGAGCTTTTAATGAGCTGCTTTTGTAGTACCGGGTTTGATTCCCTCTGCTACCTTTTTCTCTGCTGTGTGTCTCTGAGTAAGTAATTTCAGCAGACAGTACTCCTGAGCTGTCCCTGGAAAGGGACACGTGTCCAATGGGCTATCACAGATGGGTCTATATTAGGTAGTCGACTGCTTAGGTTACCTAAAGGTCGACAACTTAAAATCGCAAACGGCAGTTTCCACACAGGGAAACAATGCCGTTGGTCAAAGTAAAAAAAAAAGAAAAAAAAAGAAAATTTAAACATACATTAAGTGGGGACGTCATCCCCACAAACCCCCTAACTAAATATACCAACTCCGAGATCGCTGTATGTTCTAAACAGGGCAGAATCCACATAACGGCCAAATGACTTGTTTCCCTGTGTGGAAACAGCCGTTCGCAATTTTAAGTTGTCAACGTTTAGGCGTTCGACAACTTAAGTGGGTAACAATATGATATAGACCCATCACAGACTGTTGGCAAATATTACACATTAGTCTTTTGAATTTCTGTACCCTTCACATAGCTACTAATTAGTGTTTCACTGTATGCTGTTTGACTACGAATCCTAGCACGCCTCTTGTAGTTTAATGAGTTGCCAGATGCATTTTCAATAAATGAGTTTCAAGGGAAGAGACGTTTACTGTTGTTCAAGCTGTCAGGTTTCATTGTGAAAGTAAAATGGATGCCATTGTTTTCACTGTAAAATTTTAAATAAAAGTGAAGAAAGTAGTTCACACAGTAGCAAGTAGTGCGCTATTGGTATGATGGGGAGGCAGTCAAGTACCCTGCCTAGGGCCCCAGTTGACCATGATCCTGCTGACTCTGTGGGTATTCTTGGTTCTGAATGTCTGGCCTGTCTCTCCTGTGTCTCTGGGTGTCTCCTACATTTACTTAGATAAACCATATTCTTAGAAACACAAGTAAAGGAGCCCTGTACTTTATAACTTTTGTTCTCTGAAGTTATATTGGAAGCCAGTACATCATCTGACATGATGTTCTTCGTTTTCCATTGCTGCAGTCCTGACTATTGGGGTATAGTCCGCGTCCAGTCGGCCCGAATACCAGAGTATAAGGCTGACGTCGGTCAGGGCGCATTAGACTGACGTCAGTACGTCAGGGTACTAATGCGCATGACCGACGTCATATCCTCAGTCTTTTTTGCCGCATGGTCCGATGCAGAAGCAGTTTTGCGAGTGCAGGTTGGCGTTCTGAAATATTTCCGAAACCGGAGTTTCAGACCGAAACAGAGTTGGCTAAGTACCCCGTTGGGGAACATTTTGGTTTTTCTTGCCTCAGTATTTTACCGGATGTCAGAAAAAGTGAATAACTGTATTTCTTGTGGGAAACAGATACCTCATAGGGATTACCATACTTTGTGTATACCTTGTTTAGGGCCTGAGCACGACGTTGTTGGTTGCCGCTCTTGTGCTAGGTTTAACAAACGCACTATTAAGAGGAGGTTAGACTGTGCCAGGTTAGTGTTTGGGAAGCGTTGCAATTATAAAATGCCGTCGGATGCTCCGACGCCCGCTTCCTCCAAGAAGCGCAAGGACAAAACAGCGAAGCCTAGGGTTGATGAACCGGCAGTCCCGGACGTCGGTTCTTTAGAAAGCTCAGTGGAGCCAGAGGTTTTGCCAGGAGTTTCCATGGAGTCCCAGGCAGAAACTTTACTATTACAGGATGTGCCTTCTCAGGAGGTAGGCCAGGCTGAGGGGCTTCCCAGGTGACTGTTCTTCCCTCTCTTCCCAAGGTAGTTAGAGCCTCTCCTTCTGTTGCCAAAACTTCTTTGAGAGGTAGGCCTAGTTCAGCTTCAGTGGGGGCTTCTCCTAGCATTTCGGGTTCTGTACCTAAGAAACATATGCTTAAAATGGCAGAAGATTTGATTACTATCATTAGAGGTTCTATGCCCCGCCTGATAAGAGGCCTAGGGTGGAACCGAGTTTGATAGTTTTGAACAGTGTTCAGAGGCTTCAGAATCTTCTGTGGAAGATATGCAGGAGTGTCCTACTTATTCTGATTCGGATGTGGATGATTCCACTCCTACAGCTTCTCCGCCTGAAGATTTCTCATTTTCAGAGACTCTGCATTCCATGAGGGAGCACTTTAAATGGGAAGGCCAGGATTACTCTGATTCCAGGAAAAGGCTTTGGGAATTCTTGTTTTTACCCCAGCATAGGCCTTTAGCTATTCCTCCTGTGTTGAATGTGGTGGAAGATGTTTTAGCAGAGGCTTCCCTGAACCGTGTCTCTTAGCCACCTGCTCCTGTTAAGCCTGATAGGTATTATAGGGTGCCCAAGCTCATAAATATTTGTTTAAGAGTCCTAGGGCGGACCCAGAAACTATTTCTCAAGGGCCTAAAGGTGTTAAGGCTTCTGTGGTTAAAAATCCTGTTCCCACTGATAAAGAGGCAAGGGCTTTGGATAGGTGGGGAAAGAAAGTGTATACTTCTTCCACTCTAGCCATGAGAGCATTGAATTGTCAGTTTCACATGCTAAAATATCAGAATTATCTCCTTTCACAATTGAAATCTAAGGTGGATGCTTTGGCGGAAGGTATTGAGTGTAAAGAGTTGCTGGATTTGGTTCATGTGTCTGAACAAGTGGGTAAGCATTCTTTGCAATGTGGTTTTGATGCTGTACAGGCCTCCTCGAGGGTGGCTGCTACCAGTTCTGTTCTTCGCAGGCATGCCTGGTTGAAGGATCAGAATTTAGCTGAGCATGTTAAGACAAGGATTTTGGATGCTCCTTTACAGTCTGATGTGTTGTTTGGATTGCCTGTGGAAGCAGTTTTAAAGAAAATGGAGGACAAAGCTAAGTCTATGCAAACTGTTAAAGATTTTTTGCAGGTGCAGCCACCAAAGTTTAGTAGAAATTGGCCTGCTAAGGGGTGGACATATCCTGCTTATGATTCCCAGTCTAGGGGTAGGTCTAGACGTGGTAGGGGCAGGGCTCAAGGTTCTTTTAGGCCTAGAACAGGGAGTTCACCTGCTCAGACTTCTGGTGAGGGCAGGGGTCAGTCCTTTCGTAAACAAACCCAATGACCTGTCTTTTCAGCTGCCAGCAGATTCCCGTCTGGCAGCTCCTTTGGGAGGAAGACTGTCTCTTTTCAAAGAAAATTGGGATTTAATTACTCAAGACAAATGGGTGTTGGATATCATTCACCACGGTTACAGATTTTATTTCCATACAATGCCCCCTTTCAAAGGCATGCCAGACGTTCCTCCTCCACAAAGAAAAGAGGCTCACAAGCAAGTTTCTCAGTTACTTCAGATAGGGGCCATTCAGCCAGTACCTGTATCAGAAAGGGGCCTAGGATTTTATTCTCGCCTGTTCCTTGTACCAAAGAAGGGGAACACGTGGAGACCAATTTTGGATTTATCTCTCCTCAACACGTTTTTGGACATTCCCAAGTTCAAGATGTTGACGTTACAACAGCTTTTACCTCGGCTGGGCAAAGATCACTGGATGGTAACTTTAGATCTCAAGGAAGCTTACCTTCATGTGCCTATAAGGCTGAGTTGCAGGAAGTATCTGCGGTTTCGAGCTGGGAATTCTCATTATCAGTTCTCTGCATTGCCCTTTGGCTTATCTACTGCGCCCAGAGTATTCACAAAGGTTCTGGCTCCAGTGATAGCTTACTTCAGGCTTCAAGGAATTCAAATCTATCCTTACTTGGACGACTGCCTGATTCTGGCTCAAGAAAAGGAAGACCTTCTACAGCATCTGGAATATGTTATAGCAGTGCTAAGATGCCTCGGGTATTCTGTGAACGAAATAAAGTCCAGTCTAGTACCCTCTCAAGACATGTGCTTTCTGGGTGTGAGACTGAATACAGCAGCCCAGATGGCCTTTTTAACCCCGGACAAACAAAAGAGTCTGTCACTTTACTTCCATCAACTATCTCATCAGTCCGTGCTGACTGCAAGGACAGTCCTTCAAGCATTAGGGTTCATGGCATCTTGTATTCTGGTGCTTCCCAATGCCAAACTGCATATGAGGAAGCTACAATGGTATCTCAAAATGTATGGACACAGCACTGCCAAGATTTGGACACTGTCATTCAAATAATACCTTGCCTTGAAAAAGAATTCTTGTGGTGGGCTCAGGAATGTCACCTAAACAAGGGACTCTCTGTGACCCGGCCAGAGGCAAGTCAGATCTTAACGACAGATGCCTCGGACATTGCTTGGGGAGCTCATCTAAATGGAAAGTGGATACAAGACAAGTGGCCTGCCAGACTACAGCATCTACATATCAACATGAAGGAGATGTTAGCAGTCCAGTTTGCATTAATGGCTTTCAAGGAGTTACTTCTTCCAGGACAGGTGTTGATTCTAACAGACAACACAACTGTCATGTGGTACATCAACAAGCAAGGGGGAACACATTCTTATCCTCTATGCAGGCAAGCAATGATTTTATGGGAGACTGCGCTAAGCTTGCAACTAACTCTTCAGGCAAGGTTTCTGCCAGGAGCACAGAACTCCTTAGCAGATGTGTTAAGCAGACAAATCATGGATCCCCACGAGTGGAAACTGGATCTTCATGTATTTCAGAAACTGACAGTGTCATGGGGAACTCCAGACATAGATCTGTTCGCTTCTCCACTAAACCACCAGCTGCCAAAGTATTGCACAAAGGGGTTTCATCACACAGCTTGGAAAGTGGATGCTCTGTCTTTCAGTTGGAAAAACCTTCATGTGTATGCCTTTCCACCTCTGCCTCTTCTTCCAAAGGTACTATTAAAGGTCAGACAAGACAGGCCAAGGATGATTTTGATAGCTCCAGATTGGCCTCGGCAACACTGGTACCCACTACTACGGAGTCTGGTAAAGAAGCCTCCATGGCCTTTACCTCTGATTCCTCATCTGTTATCTCAGAAGGACGGTCATCTGCTCAATGTCAAGCTTCATTCTCTTCATCTCACAGCCTGGCATATTCTGTGTTGAAACACAGCAGGTCTCAACTTCCTCAACAAGTTTTAAATGTGATTATGGAAGCTAGAAGACCTAGTACAAGGAGAGTGTACGCAGAAAAATGGAAGAGATTTTTATTTTGGAGTACAGCAAAGAATTTGGAGATTTCTGAGCCTAATTTGAGTGTGGCTCTTCAATATCTTACTGAGTTATTGGACAAAGGTTTGTCCTTCTCTTCCATTAAGATTCATGCTGCAGCAATTTCAGCTCACTATGATTGTGACCCACCTTTGTTTTCGCATCCTTTGTTCAAGCAGTTTCTTAGAGGGGCAAAGAATATAAGACCCCACGTAGAGCTCCTACTCCTGCTTGGGATCTCAATTTTGTGTTGGAAAAACTTACTCTACAACCTTTTGAGCCTGCAGCTACTGCTGAATTGAAATACTTGTCATGGAAGACTGCTTTTCTGTTGGCTATTACTTCTGCAAGAAGGGTGTCTGAGTTGCAGGCCCTTATGGCAGTGGAGCCCTTTTTGATTTTCCATAAGGATAGGGTATCATTACGTACTAATCCTTCCTTTATGCCTAAGGTGGTTTCTAGTGTGGCTTTAAACCAAACTATTCATTTGCCTACGTTTTATGCAGACCCTCAAAATAAAGGGGAAAAGATTTTGCACACTTTAGATGTACACAGGCAATTGCGTTATTATTTAAGCAGGACTAAGGATTTTAGGCAGTCTCAGCAGTTGTTTGTTTCTTTTGCTTTGAGTTCACAGGGAAAGTCTGTGTCAAAACAAACTATTTCTAGGTGGATTGGCTTTTGCATTGCATTTTGTTATTCCCATCATGGCAAGGAGATTCCAGCTGGGATTAGGCCTCATTCCACTAGGGCTACTGCCACTTCAACAGCATTTCTAAGGGGGGTGGCAACTAAGGATATTTTGGAAGCAGCTACTTGGAGTTCAGTGCATACTTTCTCTAAGCATTATCACCTTCCTATCTACTCTAAGTCTAGGGCTGGTTTTGCCACAGCTGTTTTGCAAGGCATGTTGTCAGCTCCTACTTCTTTATGATTTGCCAGCCTCCCTTACCTCTGCTTTGGGATGCTACCCAATAGTCAGGACTGCAGCAATGGAAAGCGAAGAACATAGTACAGTTTTGTACCTACCATAAATGTAGATGTTCGAGGATTCCATTGCTGCAGTCCAATTTACCTCCCTCCTTCCCTCTGTGTTTAGGGGTGGTTGTGTAGGTGAGTTTACATGCATATATTTTTGTATATATTGTTGTATATATTGTACATGTTTTTGGTGCAGGTATTTTGGGACTTGTCTTTTTAGGGTCTTCTGACATCTGGGGCAAGAAAAGACTGAGGATATGACGTCGGTCATGCGCATTAGTACCCTGACGTACTGACGTCAGTCTAATGCGCCCTGACCGACGTCAGCCTTATACTCTGGTATTCGGGCCGACTGGACGCGGACTATACCCCAATAGTCAGGACTGCAGCAATGGAATCCTCGAACATCTACATTTATGGTAGGTACAAAACTGTACTTTTTGTATCTTGGGTAGTAGCAGGGCTTTGTGCCATTTTGGACTGTGTTCTGTTCTGGACCATGTGCTTTTCATAAGATGATGCTTTAGAACGGCAGTAAGATTGTTTGAAGAATGTTTCTCAACTTGTCATCCTCACTGAATATAGTTTGGAGATCCCCTAGGATTTTGCAGAGTTTAAGCCCTGGATGATATGTTGTCACTATTGGCACTGTCGCTGCAGAAGCTTTTCTTTATATTGGAGCAACTGGTCCCTTGGTTGCTGTATTACTCTGTCCCCTGCCCTGTCAAATTCCCTGGCTGTAAATGTCACAGCCATATAAAGATGTCAGTTATTTACAGACAAGTATTTCAAAAACCTGTGCCATGAGCACTTGGTCTTTATTTCACATATTCAACTTTATCCTATTGGAGGTCTACAAGGGGACCATCCTCATTGTATCTCTGCAATCCTTCTGCCATCCTCCTATGTTTGGGCAACTTTTGCATCCACGCTCAGTTGTTAGACGTTTCCTGTATGTTGGACGAGTAAATAGCTGTATATTACTTTTAAAAATGCTGGTGCTATGTCTAGGTATGTGCCAGCAGTGATTTGTTTATTTTCAAATTTCCTCTTCTTTTATGTTGATGTGACAGTGGAGTTGGTGTCTATAAGTTCAGGGCATGTGGTGGGAACGCTCCCCACTTGATAGTCCACATTCAATTTTTTTCTGGTTTGATTCCTAATGAGCTGTGTTCAAATTGGTTCCTTGCAGTGTTGTAACACAGGAGTCACAATAGAAGCCTATTTAGAGTTAGTGTATCATTTGTCACAAGCAAAATCCCATGGACCTAAATCCCATTGACCATTTTAATACCACATGGTAGCAAAATAGTACCAACTATTATTAAAAGTATTTCAAGAGGGGCTGTATCTGAATGCAGCCCCATACCCCCCTGATGTGGAGGCTATGCCTCCTTACTCATTTTCTAAATATACCATCTTCATGATTGCACCACTCAGGAGAAAAGGGCAAAGCTGTATAATTCTTATCTCTGAGATCTTGCATTTAAAGACAGTCTGCTGACATTCTTGGAGCTGCACTATCTGCTATTACATCACGATTGACTATACCCATAATACCTCACTTTCTAAATTAGAATATAGGCTACTACATGCTCATGCAAACATTAAAAATAGAAGGCTGTTCATACTAGAATGCATGTTAACATGTGGATTACTTTGACAGTTATCACATGCGTAATGTAATACTGAAATCAGTCTTAAGTGCTTCTAAAGGAGAAACTCATTTTTTCTTACCCAGAATACCTTGCACTCATGTATAAATTAGTGTCTGAAGCCTGTTATGTTAGGTGTTTTATTAGATCAAACTCATTAGTCTTTGAAAGGCCTTTCCATAGCTTGCTACCTATGTAAGGGTCAAATGTCCTGTCATTCTCCCATTTATTTAATTTCTTGAATACAAATATACTACCTGCTTTCCTAATTGTTATGAGAAGTGCATTCCACAAAAAACAGCACCACAATGAAAAGGCCCTTTACTTTATTCCCATAGTATGGGGACCATCACATATCCATTATTGTTCCTGGTGTCTACTTTGTGAGATTTAACTTCAGTACGTATATTGACTGCCATTTTTCATTATGGACTGCTTTAGACATTAAACTCACTTCTTAATGTATAACTGTAAATAGTGTGACTAGCCTGCTCATATAGTTCAATTTATTGTGTGATTTGTCATGTATAAAACCTTTGTATCCTTCCTAGTCATATGTTTTGCACAGTGTTATAAGAGTAGAATGCTGCTGTGTGTGATCTAACCACTGTTAAATGTAAAGGAAGAAGTATACAAGCAGCCCTGTGAGCAAGTGAGAGTTTTATACATCCTTTATCGCTTTATAGCAATTCTAATGACTGAATTGAGGTTGTCTCCAAACAAGTCCGTAATCAACCATCAATCCCAGATTTCTTACCATTGTCACAGTATTCAAAATTGTGTAGTGCACAATGGTAAGCAACATTAGAGGGGCCAAAATGTGCAATCTTTGTTTTACTAACATTCAAATTGACATGTTTTAATTGTGGTCATCTTAAAAGGACATTCATATAATTCTGCAGTATGCCATGGTTTTCCAGTGAGGTTACAGTAGTATTCACTTCGGTGTGATTGGCAAACTTGCTGACCCAAATCTTGTTGCAAGAAGGAAAATTAGAGAGAAAAATATGGAGAACAGATTAGAGCCCAAAATGGACCCCTGAGGGACACTCTCTGGTAGTCTTTTTGGGTCAGCTAAATATTTCCTGCTCTGACAATATACAGTCTTCCTTGTAGCCACTTCTTTTCCCAAATAGTAGTACTACCATTAATATTAGCTTTTTCATATTATTCAAGATATGAAAAGTGAGATGATGCAGCGTCAAAGACTTTAGCAAGATCCAGGTAGATGGCATCTACCGACAAGCCCTGGTGTAAAGCTAGCTTCAAATAGCGATTGATAAAAATGTACCAGGTTAGCAAAACATGACCACCTTTCTGTGAAACAATGTTGGCAAATGCCAAGTCCATTATAAATAGTCTGTTATATCACTGTACAGTGTGTTCAAAACACCCTCCCCCCACAATATACAGGCCAAACTTATTGGTCGGTAATTCTCAGTAGTTGTTGAAGAAACCCCCTTATGGATGGGGGTACATTTACAGCTTCCTTCCAAAGTGGTGGATTATAACCTTTAATCAAGGTATCCTAAAACAAATATAACAAGCTAGGTTGCATAAATTCAGCTAGCCTAGATAGAAACTAGTCATTTAAAACCCATCAGGTCCAGGGATGTTATGTTGTTTAATAGTCTTTAATACCTTTGCGAACAGTGACCCTGTTATTATATGCATAAAGTAAGACCCAGCACAGTATATTCAGAGTAAATTTTTAAATTCAATAAAGTTGTCATGTATTTACTAATATATGCAGATTAGCTATTAATGTCCCATTATGTTCAACAGTTACGTCTGCTTTTCCGTCCTGTAACTTCTCAAGCATTTGCATAGAGTCCTTTTTTACTAGTTATATGCTTCTCCAAAACTTTTTCATACCTAGTTCTCGCAATCTGCAGCAACCTCCTGAATCTCAATATATATATGGCCTTTTATATCTAATCTTATTTGCCATAGTTGACCTCCTTTTTTTATACAACCCAGTAATATTTTTTTCCTTTAATTTTCTAAATTGTTTGACCTCCATGGAATGTTACTATCATTCCTCATGTTAGCTATCATTTGAACATAATTAGACAACATATAGTCAATAAATATATAGTAAGAATCTCAGGACTCAGAAATTGACTACGTTTTCTTTCCATTTCCAGTCTTGTAAGGTTTTCCCAATTTGCCATGCAATTGGCTTTGTAAAAATTGTTCCTTGCACCAGTTGTTGACAGATCATGTTAAATTGATTTATCAGCAGATACACAGACTAACTGTACAACTGTATATTTGTATGCTTAAGAGTTAAACAAGTTGACCAAGCACTACTGTGAGATTTGTTACATTTTCTTTATAACACAGATCAGTCAGATACGCTGCACTTCCTCAGCTGACTCAGATTACAAAAATGTCCACCAAAAAGTCTTTTCCAACCACTTTCATAGTTTCAAAACATTCTCCTTGATGAAAACATTATTTTCCTGTATTGAAGCCTTCTGTGCCTGCATCCTTATTATCTCACTCCAGATAAAACCAGTTCTCAGCAGGCCGAAATGTTCTTTCTTTGATAGAGTAGTGCCTCACTTTTTCTGCTGTGTTAGCCATTTCCCTTTTCACTTGAATATCTGTATATATATTCAGCTGTTTAGGATATTTCAACAGGCCTCTTGTTAATGCCATTTGTTACAAAAACATTCAGACATGTAATACTTTTGTTCCACAAAACACATTCTCTTAAGCCAGTGCATATATCTTTTCTGCACTTGCAGATGCCATGTCACATGCTAGTTCTAAAAATATCACATTACTGTAATTACCAAGCTTCTGTTACTGTGAAGTAAAAACAGTTCTACCAAATTATGTATATGTATATTTTTTTATCAAACACTTTATTACTATGAATGACACCAGTTTTTACTTTGTATAATTCTATCACACCACCCATTCTGTTCCTCAGTTGCAGCTTCCAAGAGGCACTGCTATGATCTGACCCACTCAGTTCAGATGACACCTCATATTTATGCATATCTATATGTTCCTTCACCCAGACTATGTCCAAAATATTTTCTTTTCTGGTTATTCAGTAATTGTAAATATCCATAATGGTTACAAATTGTTCACCGCTAAGCAACTGTTTTTGCCAGTAGAAAAATCCCAATCCAATTCTAGGTCATTCATGTCATCAGCTATCGCATCATAGTCACTAGTGACAAAAGAAAACATTGTCTTAGCAAAAGTTTCCTTACCTCATTTTTTTGATGTAGAGGTCTAAAAAGTACATCTATTTTCAAATAATTACTACCCAAATTTGTTCCTGCATCCATCATTTCTTGGTCTTGATTCTTAAATAGAGTATTAAGACAAGTTCTTAATATATACAGATACTCCTTATAGGTTCATAGGTAGGTACTAGGCTATCGGCCATAGGGCCTTTACAAGCCTAGCCATAACAATTCCCTGGCTATTGCTTCCCACAAATATTTATTTTACTGGACCCCTGTCTGGCAGGGCTACTGATGTGATCCCCGGGGTAAATTTCCTATCTCCCATCCAATCGTCAAGGTTCCTCTTGAAGAATGCCATTCAGGCACTCTGCCTGACATGTATGGGCATCCTATTCCAGAATATGGGGAGTCTCTGGGTCAGGAACCTATCCCTCCAGCATGTTCTATTCATTGTGATGACAAGGTTAAGATCCCTGGAGCGTGTGGCTCGGAGGGATTGGGATTTCTTTAAGTGTAGCATGTCCAACAACTCTGGGTTTGACATGGCCTTGTATGTCAGGCAGAGATCGCCTCTGAGTAGGTGATATGTGACAGAGTATAGCTGGAGTTTCATTAGACAGTTAGTATAAGGCATCTGCTTTAGGCCTGTGATTCTTTTTGTGAGGTATTTCTGCGGCCTTTCTAGTTGTTGCAGATGTCTTGTTAGGTACATACCAAACGGGACATTGTATTCTATAATGGGTCTAATGAGGGATGAGAACAGAGGGACAATGACATTCTTTTTTTCTGGATGAAAAGCCTTTAGTGATGAGGTGTGCCACGTAGAAGGATTTTCTAACTGTTGTGGCTATGGTTATCAAAGGTGAGACCATTGTCCACTTGTGTCCCTAGGTCTCTTATCACACTTTCGGTGTTTAGTGTACTGCCACCTATGTGGTAGCTCACAGGTACATGGTTTTTCCCAAAGGGGACAACTATACATTTTTTGGCATTTAGCTTGAGCCCATGGCTCTGGCCCTTTTGTAGTATATATCCACATCATTTGGGGATTCAGTAATGGCTCCAAGCTTGCAATCATCTGTGAACTTTGTAAGCCAGAGTCCCTTAGTGTTGGCCTGTACTTCAGAGAAGTAGATGCCAAACAAGAGTGGACCCAGGACAGAACCCTGCTGTACACCACTTTTCACTTGTCTGGAGCTGGATTTGGAGTCTGCTACTTTTACAGTTTGTTTTCGGTCAGTAAGCCAGTTTGCAACCCATCGAGTGATGTAGGGATTAATGCCCAACTTAGTAAATTTATCTATGATTCCAGAGTGGGGGATAGTGTCAAAAGTCTTGGCGAGGTCCAAGTAGGCTGTGTGAACCACCTTACCCTCTTCCAATGTTCTGGAGACTGATTAGAAGAAGTCGATCAGGTTCAGGAGGCAAGATCGGCCCTTCACGAACCCAAGCTGGGTGTGGTCCAGTGTGTGAAGGTTGTCAATGTCTTTGTTTATAAATTCCATGGCCTTGCAGATCAGACTCGTCAGACTGATGGGATGGTAGTTCCTGAGATCCAAAGTGGATCCCCCCTTGTCGAGTGGGATGAATGTAGCTGTGCGCCACTCTGTGGGCATGAAGCCTATGGTGAGGCTATGATTA
Source organism: Protopterus annectens (assembly GCF_019279795.1). Lineage (NCBI taxonomy): Eukaryota > Metazoa > Chordata > Ceratodontiformes > Protopteridae > Protopterus > Protopterus annectens. The sequence goes on along the minus strand of NC_056728.1, from coordinate 102,602,982 downwards.
AAGATGACACATAGGTGAGATGCCAGTTAATTTTGTAGTTCATGCAGTACACAGCCCGGGATGTCGTCTGGTCCCATGGATGCTGTATTCTTGGCTTTGGAGAGTGCGTTTCTTTTACCTGAGTGGCTATGATTACCGGAATTTGGCATTATTTTAGTGTTGAGGTGGGCCCTTTAGGGGTGAGAGGGGGGTGAAGATGGCACTGAATCTATCTGCCAGGATATTGGCAGCATCCTTGGGATCAGTATATCTAGTGCCATTGTGCTGTAGCTCAGAGCAGATCTGAGTATTGCCTTTTGGATTCTTGACATGGCTATAGAATGTCTTGTGGTTGTCTTTGGAATCTTTGGCAATTTTGTTTTCGTAACTAGCTTTGGAAGATTTTATGAGGGATCTCAGCTTTCTACTGAGGCTGGTGAGGGAGTTTTTTGAATCCTGGTGGCAGAGGACCACCAGATTGGTTTCCTTTTTTTTTTTTTTAGAAGACAGCGTCTTGATTCTGTTTAGGATGGCTCGGTCCATGAATGAGTGAATGTGCTCGTACAGCACCTTAGTGTAGGATCCAGCAGATGAACTTCCAGTTCCCATATGCATGGGTGTCATGAAGTTTGTTACGTCTGACTTAAGAAGCGTGAAGTTGGCTTTGGAGAATTTTTTTACAGAGGTTTCCTTAAAGGGGGGGGGGGGGGATGTGGATGTCAAGGGTGATTAGCTTATGGTCTGATCTGACCAATGAGGGGTGACCACTGGTGTGGAGCATTGATCTCCCATGTTGGTAATGACCAGGTCTAGAATACTGGTACCCCTGGTGGGACTAGGAATTAGTTGCTCTAGTGAATTGGAATTTATGAATTCCAGGAACTGTTGCACAAAGGTGTTGGTACAGGAGTAGTTTTTCCAGTTAATGGCAAGGTAGTTAAAATCACACAGTATTAGGTTGTTTGGTTGTATCTTAATATTTTGCAGTATGTTTAGAAAGGTGTAGTGAGAATCTTGGGGCATGGTGGGGGATCTTGTAGCAAGCTACAATTTGTATTGCAGTCTTACCTAGTGTTAGTTGCACCTGGAGAATTTCAGATGCATTGAGTTGGGCAGCCATCCTGGATGTGTGAATATGGACACTCCTCCACCTTTAGTATTTCGGTCCTGGTTTGGTTGCCGAAAAGTGTGGTATGAATTGTAGCCTGGTATTCCAAGGGTGCTCTCTGGAGCTTTGAACCAGGTCTCAATTACTGCACAGATATCTATGTTCTCCATTTTTAGGAGAGCCACGAAAGAGTGCATCTTGAGGTTTAGGCTTCCAGCATTGAGTAGCATTATCTTCAGATTTTGCTTGCTTGTACCCATTATGGTGGTAGTTTTGTCCTTTGAGCCTTGCCTAAAAAAGGCACTATAGGGGTGGCAAGAGCCTTAGCCAGTAACCTGAGTCCCAGGGGTGACAGATGCAAAGCATCGTGGTTTGCCGATCATGTCGTCCCAGGCAGACAGATACTGAATCCCCTTTGAATGACACCAGAAGCTTAGCCAATTATTTCTGTTGCTTTGAAATGAATTATTACAACTAAAGCCAATCAAATCAAGTGGTCATTTAGTTTCAGAAAATCATATTTCAGTAATAATAACATTATATGTGTCCCTCCTTCTCTTGCTTCATGATCTAGAATCGTGATCAGATTTCTGTCATTAGTCATGAAACATCTGATCTAGATGGAGCTTTACTGGGTTTTCTCCCATTTATATTTTTCTTGCCAAAATGTTTCACAGCAACACTATTCTTACTAGATAATTATCTATTACCCTGGTGACTCAAGTGAATCATATCCTGAGTAAAGTATTTTTATATACCATACCCTCACAAGTAAACTGTTCTCTCTCTAATACTAGACTACACTGTATAATAATGTTGATAAATTCTGTTGCCCTTTTCAGTAATGGTTCCTTAAAAATGATGCCGGTAGAACACTAGTGAAGATGTCCCTAACATTGCTAGGTGTAAAGTTAGGATTTATTAATCTTAATTAATCTTCAAAATTTTCTAAGTTGTTTTTTTTACATAATTTGTTCTGCTCAGAATTTTCATGATGTCGTATTTCTTCATTTTTGAAAGTATGTCTGTATGAAGAGATGACACAAATGAACATAAACCATCAAAAGATATTTGTACACCCACACATACAGATTGCAGTTTCATCATCTAAAGCTTGAATGGAAATTCAGTTATGTGTAAAAAAATGAATTAACTAATTGATAATGGGGGAAATGGTAAATTTTAGCTGTGCATTTGTATTAGTGTGTTATGCTTCAAACTTAATTAAGCATTCTCCAGTTTTACAAAGCAGTGTTAATCAGGGAATTACTGCTTCCTAGCCCTGCAGAAGTACCTGGGGGGATTTCATAAAGATTACCACAGGAAGTGCACATTGAGGTAATTTCCTGAATTTATGGACAGAAAGGTGTATGTGATGTGTTCACCTTGTGGTAAACTTTATGAATTTCCCCCCTAATGTTTAAAGTCAGAAATGATTTCTAGACAAAAGCACTTGATACTACAAGTCTTCAGGCCTTGGTCACAGTAGTAGTCAGTAGCATAGTAACACAGTTAATCGTGTCTTGTAGGTTTGACAAAACAACAGCCTTTCTGTGTTGGAGGGAAGCCTTCTAGCTTATCAGTGAGAGTGGTAGGTAGCCTGTCTACCACAAGAGTGGTTTCTGGCCCAGAAATTGTAGTTTTTTGGGCGTTTGGCAGTTTTTTCATCTCTTTCAATTTTCTGGTTTAAAAGCCCGCATTTACACTTGTTTCCCTCCTTTCCTGTAACTAGTCTAGTCCAGATACAGATTTTCTGTGTCCAGGACTGTTTGTAAGCTTCTGAGCCCCTAAACCTTTCTGTGTTGGAGGGAAGCCTTCTAGCTTATCAGTGGGAGTGGTAAGCACTAGGTAGCCTATCTACCACAAGAGTGGTGTCTGGCCCAGAAATTGTAGTTTATTAGGTGTTTGGCAGTTTTTCCATCTCTTTCAACTTTCTGGTTTAAAAACTTGCATTTGCGCTTGTTTCCCACCTTTCCTGTAACTAGTCTAGTCCAGATACAGATTTGCTGTATCCAGGACTGTAAGCTTCTGAGCCCCCTAAGCCTTTCTGTGTTGGAAGGAGGCATTCTAGCTTATCAGTGGGAGTGGTAAGCACTAGGTAGCCTATCTACCACAAGGTCCAGGTACAGATTCTTAGTTTTAGCATTTGAATTTGCTTATTCGTGCTCAGCACTTGTTAAGAACTTTGTGTTAGCACTAAATAAGCTACAAATTACTACAGCACTCAACCTTCCTCTTTACAGTTTTTGTACTTACTTTCCTTGCTTGCTTAGAGAAAAACAGCTGTTATACTCGCATTCCTCACTCTTCTAGAGGAAAGTAATTTTTTATTCAGGCATGTCCAAGGGTCAGCTCCCAGTGTTCTTTCCTGTCTATCTGATGAATCTGAGCATCTTGGGGCAATGTAGCAATTGCCTCATTTACATTGACAACCCTCTCCTCCTACCACCCAGCACCACAACCTGTGAAGAGATGCACTTATCTAGCCAAACTGGAGGTAAAGCTCTCTCCAACCAAGACTGAACTTGACAGTCAAGAGGAGAAGGTAAACACTTGCACCACACCACACTCATCACATAGTCCCACTAAACCTACACCACCAAAATCCACACATTGAAACACAAAAAGATTTGCAGAGGCTCTCAATAATAATCTGCTCAAGCAACAGAGACCTCCAAAGCAGAAACTCAAGCAACCTCCACCCCCCCCCCAACACAACCCAAGTGACACATACCCCACAGACTCAGTGTGCCAGTAAACCACAGCCCATAAGGCAAAACAACGTACCCAACACACTAGTCATAGGTGACTCTATAGTCAGGCACACTGATGTCCCACTCACCAGGCTAAACAAGGAGAAGGTTACTGTCAGCTGCCTGTCAGGTACCAGGATCCACCACATAACCCACACACTCAAGTCACTCCACAACAAGTACAAATATGACTCAGTCATTGTCCATGTTGGTGTGAATGACCTGAGACGTACCTCCCTGGACTACACGAAAAGAGACATGGAAGAGCTTTTCAATCTTGTAGCCCAGACCCTAGACTTGACTAGCATCCTGCCATCACCCAGAATGATACCGCAGTACAAGGACAAAATGATTGACTTCAACAATTGGCTAAGCTTCTGGTGTCATTCTAAGGGGATCCAGTATCTGTCTGCCTGGGATGACATGGCAAAAGCTGAGGGTAATGCTACTCAATGCTAGAAGTCTAAATCTCAAAATGCACTCACTCGAGGCACTCTGTAAAATGGAGAACATCGATATCTGTGCAGTGACTGAGACCTGGTTCAGGGCTCTAGAGAGCACCCCTGCATTACCAGGCTATAACTCATACCACACTTTTCGGCCCTCTAACTTGGACCAGAACACCAAAGCTGGAGGTGTGTCCATATTCATTAAGGATATCCACACCTTCAGGCTAGTTGCGCATCATAATGCATCCGAGGTTATCCAAGTGCAACTAACTCTGGGCAAAACTGCAATCCAAATTGTAGCTTGCTACAGATCCCCCGCCATGCCCCAGGATTCCTCTCCTCTTTTCTTGATATACTGGAAAATATTAGGGTTCAACCAAACACCCTAATAATGGGCGATTTCAACTACCCCACCATTAACTATTAAAACTACTCATGTATCAACTGCTTTGCTCAACGCTTTCTGGAATTCATAAATTCCAATGCCCTGGATCAACTTATCCACACTCCCTCCAGGGGCAACAATATCCTAGACCTAGTCATTACCAGCATGAGTGACCGATGTTCCACACCTGAAGTCAACTCCTCGTTGGTCAGATCCGATCAGAGTAATCACCCTAGACATCCGCATCCCGCCCCCACCCACCATTAAGGAAACCATGGTAAAAAATTTCTCCAAAGCCAACTTCATGCTTCTTAAGACAGAAGTGGCGAACCTCATGACACCCATGCAGATAGACAGTACAGTTACGACTGCTGAATCCTACACAAATGCACTATATAAGCACTTACACGAGTGCATGGATCGTGCTATCCCAAACAGAATCAAGACGCTATCCTCCAAAAAAAGAAAGCCAATCTAGTGGTCCCCTACCATAAACAAACTGTACAACAGAAGGAAGAAACTGTTGCAAATGAGAGTAAAATCCCATGAGTGGAGGAGCTCCCTGGTCAGCCTCAGTAAGAAGCTGAGATCCCTTATAAGATCCTCCAAAGCTAGCTATGAAAACAAAATCACCACTGATTCTAAGGGTAACCACAAAGCATTCTATAGCTATGTCAAGAATCTCAATGACAGCACTCAGATCTGCTCTGAGTTACAGCACAACGGCACGAAAATTACAGAACCAACTGATATTGCCAACATCCTGGCAGATGGGTTCAGTGCTAACTTTACCCCCCTCTCAACTCCTAAAGGGCCCTTATCTATACAGGAAGAATGCAGAGTCCCTGTAATCACATCTATGCAGGTAAAAGCTGCACTCTCTAAACCAAAAACACAGCATCCATGGGACTGGACAACATCCCAGGCTGCGTTTTACACGAACTTCAGAATAAACTGGCTCCCCACCTAAGCACCATGTTCGATCATAGTCTCACATCAGGCTTTGTGCCCACTGAATGGCGCACAGCAACAGTTATCCCACTCCACAAAGGGGGACCCACCACTGATCCTGGGAACTATCACCCTATTAGCCTGACGAGCCTGGTCTGCAAGGCCATGGAACGTATCATCATGGAACTCATAAACAAAGACATTGGTAACCTTCAAACTCTGGACCCCACCCAGTTCGGGTTTGTGAAAGGCAGATCATGCCTTCTGAACCTGATCGACTTCTTTGAGGCAGTCACCAAAGCCGTAGACAAGGGTAAGTTGGTTCACACAGCCTATCTTGACCTCGTCAAGGCTTTCGACACCATTCCCCATTTTGGAATTGTAGCTAAACTCACTAAACTAGGTATAAATTCCTACGTCACAAGATGGATTTCCAACTGGCGCACTGACAGAACCCACACTGTAAAAGTTGCAGACTCCAAATCTGACTTCATACCAGTGACAAGTGGAGTACCACAGGGTTCAGTTGTGGGACCTCTCCTGTTTGGTATCTACTTCTCTGAAGTACGGGCTAACACAGAAGGCCTCTGGCTAGCAAAGTTTGCAGATGACTGCAAACTAGGAGCCATAGTCGAGTTCCCAAATGATGTGGACATCCTACAGAAGAGCCTCACTGAGACAGCTGCCTGGTGTAAAAGACATGGCCTCAAGCTCAATGCCAAAAAGTTCATCGTCATCCCCTTTGGTAAAAACTCTGTACCCATGAATTACCACATAAATGGCAGTCTACTTAATGCCGAATGTGTGATAAGAGACCTTGGGACCCAGGTGGACAGTAGTCTTCCTTTGATAATCACATCGCCACAGTAGTCAGGAAATCCTTCTATATGGCACACCTCATCACAAAAGGGTTCTCATCCAGGAAAAAAAGAGGTCATTGTTCCCCTCTACACGACACTCATTAGACCCATTATAGAGTACAACTCCCCTTTTGGAATGTACCTCACAAGACATCTGCAGCAGCTGGAAAGGCCACAGAAGTACCTCATAAAGAGGATTACTGGCCTCAAACAGATGCCCTACACTGGCCGTCTCAAAAAACTCCAGCTTTACTCTGTAGCATATCGCCTACTCTGAGGAGATCTCTGCCTAACGTATAAAGCTATGTTAAACCCAGAGCTGTTGTACATGCTACACCTAAAGAAATCCCAATCCCTCCGAGCTACAAGCTGTAGGGACCGAAACCTTGTCACCACAATAAATAGGACATGCTGGAGGGATAGATTCCTGTCCCAGAGACTTCCTATACTCTGGAACAAGCTACCCATCTATGTCAAGCAAAGTTCCTCATTAGCACTCTTCAAGAAAAATCTTGATGAGTGGATGGGAAATAGGAAATACACCCCAGGGATCACTTCTGTGGCCCTGCTCAACAGGGGCACAGGAAATTAACTTTCTTTGGTGGCATAAGCCAGGGAACCCTGTTGGCTAGGCTTACTTAGGCCCTTGGGCAGATAGCCTAGTACCTACCTATGAACCTGTGTTGTGCTTTAAATGTTATTAAATTGGAGTTTGAAAATATTCATATGCCTTAGTACAGCATCTGTTAACATTAACTGAGGAGGTAGGAGGGATATTTAAAGTGTTCTTTGTCTAAACATGCCTTTTTCTTGCCTCCTTTAGGAGTTTTGAAAACAACTGGAACATCTATAAGTTGCTTGCGCACCACAAGCCATCACAAACAAAGGTAAGTGAAAAATAAGTATGTTAAATTGCCTGGGCAGTGATGATTAGTATATGTTTATGTGTTTGTGTGCTGGAGTTGTTAATTCGCAAGTAAAAGTCTGTAACAACTCTAGTTAGGTTATAAAGTTGTAAAATTTAAGAATGCTAATGCTGAAATCATTATGATATACAAAAATAAACTACAAAACAACATCAAACCAGGAAAGCATGCCAGACATATATCCAAATTGTTTTAATCAATGAGCACTTTCATGTTTACTTCATCAGACAAATTCACACTCAAAGCAACATCTATTTAAATACTATTAAAAAAAAAAAAAAAAAAAAAAACAGTTTTTAAAATACAATCGTGAATGCTAAGTCCCCACCAGTATATTTGAAGTGACAATGCACTTAAGCAACTTTTACAAACCATGTATATACGTGATGTAGTAAAACCTAGAACTCTGCAAATGTTCTTTAAAACACATTAAAATATTAGTTTATCTTGAATGTGCCTTTAGTATTAGTAGGCAGTTTATTGATACTTGCTTATTCAATCCTGGCCATCTGTTCACGTTTAACTTAAGCTGCAGTAAAGCTTACGTATTTCCAAGTTCAAGGACCATGGACCCCCCCCGCCTTGCTGTCATTTAGTAATACATGTTCAACAACAAAAAGTTTGAACTCCTGCCCCGGGTCCTTGAATTTGGAAAAACACAAGCTTTACTGGCACCTTAAGTTAAATGCGAACAGCTGGCCACGACTGAATGTGAAAGTGTCAATAAACTGCCTACTAAAACTGAAGGGACATCAAGATTTTATTATTTGTGTTTGTCAAAAAATATAAATGATCTGTTTTTTAAGTGCAAATTTTAATAGAATTTTTCACTGCATTTTTTTTATTTTGGTTTATTTATCTGTATGTATTCATTTATATTTATGTTTTAACTGGGTAAAATACTGATTTTGAACCCACCACAATTGGACAATTGAATATTCAAGAAGTTCTTGAGTGAGTAACTGTATGAACTTGATAGTGGGCTATTTAGGTGGACTTGGCTGAAACCATGCATGGATTAGAATGACAGTGATGTGAATAAACTTGTATATGACTGGCAGATTTGGTGCAATTTAGAATTTAATACCAACACTAAAATTAAATATTATTGTATTTGTACACTTAAACAGAGGAACTTGTGTGAGAGATATCTTAATTAAGGAGGTATTTATTTTGTGAGGAGAAGTATTCTGGAGGCAGGAAAAGAAGGGGAAGGTGTTTAGAGGAATGAGAGAGAGTTGGGAGTACTGGGTAAGATTGTGATTTGGAAATATAGGGTGAAGAGTGGGGGTGTAGCGCAGTCCTGATAGTTACCCCCAGATTATAACTTGATGTGGGACCCCAGTATGTTAATATTAACCTGTTTATAACCTTCTATGAAAATATAAACTGCAAACACTGAAAACTAGTCTAAACTGGGAACAGTCATTATTAAAAACATTAATTTCCCCTTGCTGCTGTGATTTCCCCTCCTTATGTTATATGAAGGTATTATCACTAAGAGAGGAAAATATTTAAAGTAAGAAGACACACAAAAACTACACAGTAAAAAATAAGGTGTAGACTGAGGTTTGCCAGATGTACAGTCATCTATTAGAAGAGTTAGAGGTGTCAGTGATCAAATTTACTGAAGAGTGGAGAAAGCAATGTGATGTGGCCAAGTTTGCTTTTTCTTTGATTTTTCTGAAATCTTTTAATGTGTATACCATAGTAGCCCATGGTAAGTTCTTAAAGAAGTGCGGATAGCAGACCACCATATTTACTCTGTAATGCAGACAAAAAAGTGATAGAACCATATGTGGAGTAATTATTTGGTTCAAAATTGGGAAGGGAGTATAAAATATAGAAGATAGCAGACCACCATGTTTACTCTGTTATCTATAATGCAGACAAAGAAGTCTTAGAACCATATGTGGAGTAATTATTTGGTTCAAAATTGAGAAGGGATTATAAAAAAGCTATATATTGCCACCCTTTTTATTTCAGTTACATGCTGGTTATGATTGAAATATCGGGTTAAATGAATTAGATGCTGGAATTAAAATTGCTAGGAGAAATATTGACATTAGATACAGTTATCTTATAACTCTGACTAAAAATAAGGCAGACTTGAAGGTCCTGTTAACAGAGGTGAAAGCAGAAAATTAGATGACCATAATCTTGCATTTTATGATGTCGAGCAACAAACTAGTGTAAGAGTTTCATCTATTCCCACCAGTTCTTTATAAACTGATAGTTGAAGAGGAGGCATGTGCTTTACTTCTGTGGGCTCAGAAGTCTGTGCAGATTTATTTTATCCTTTCTTGACAGAATTAGTCTGTAAAGGCCAATGTCCTCCATTAATGGGGTGACCGATGGTGGTATTCATAACTGACAAGGGGAAATTTGGCCAGGTGTCCGTGGAACTTCCACTACTTTTTGATAAGTATCGGGGGGGGGTCTTTTACATTCACTTGAGCTACCACTAACATACAGTGACTGCAGCCATGAAAGTAAAAGATGCTTGCTTCTTTGGAAGAATGCTATAGCAAATTTTGTTATTATATTAATATTAAAGATCAAAGACATCATGCTGTCAGCAAAAGGTTATAAAGTCAAAGCTGTGATTTTCAAAATACAAACGTGGTTGTGAGAGTTGGACAATAAGTAATGTGGGCCAGGAAATCTATGATTTTGAACTGTGGTTCTATAGATGACTTTTGAGAATTACAAGGCCTGCAAAAAGAACAACTCAGTCAATGCCTAAAGTAAAACTTTAATATTTTTACCACATAATGCAAAGACATGATTCATTGCAGGAGGTGCTGGTACTGGTAAAATTGAAGGCAAAAGAAGAGAGCAGCAAAAATTACATTAAATACAGTATAAATGGAGTAATATGAGTGTACAAGAACTGTAAAGCAGTGGTGGAGAGACAGACAGATAGACAGACCTGGCATACTAAGTTCCATGAAATCACATAGTGTTGGCAATAATTAACTAAATATCATGTCCCTAAAGTCCTACTTCTGCCCCCCCCCCCAAATCGAATCGATATTCTTCCAGTTCTGTTGCTTTCAGCAAAAGGAGTGAAGCTTCTTTGTATGTTAAGAAGCTGCTAGTTTAATTCTTTGCTGTTGACCACAGGATACAACAAATTTTCCCAGACTGAATTGGCTCTTTCCTGCTACTTATTTCTAGGTGCCGTCTTGTTGTCTGAAACAAGTTTAGTGAACAGGTATCATTAATGCGTGTCTACATAATTCACCCAAACAAAGCACTGAAAATGGGGTCCCAAGGAACACTGCCTTTTAAATTCCGCCTGCTAACAAAAATGTTTCTCAAGCTTAAGCAGTATGCACAGCTCTCTAAATTATTTTTGACAAAGCTCATCGCATGTGTAGTCTGTGTAATGCACACAACTAAAAACCATCTGCACTTGTTTTTATCTGTATGTAATCACTGTTTTGGTAATTTATCACAAAGGATTATGGTTGTGGACTTTCTAACAAACTTCTTTTCTTGGAGTCCTAGGTTTGATTCCTTCAGTGTCTGTCTATTGTGTAACTTAGTCATGCATGTGTAAAATAATCACTTTTGTGGAGTGAATTTAGCCACCAGACAAGCAGAGAGTCAAATCTTCCTTAAGGGCATGTAAGCGTATTTCATATTTTTTGAGCTGCTTGTTTGGTTTGTGCAAAATGAATGTATGACCAGACATAATATTGTGCCTGTGGGTGAACTTTGCCATCCTTTTCAAAGAACCTGAAATAGGAAAAAGATGTCACCAATGCCCTTTGTCATAGCGCATAACTTGCCATTGAAAGCCCACCTGATGGTGTTTTCAAGGATTCGGTACTCGAAGGAAGCTTACAGCAGTGCTGCCAATCTTTTCTTTATCCAGCTGCCTTGATATCAGGATAGAGGACAAGTAGTGACTTCGTCAGAGAATTGAACCAGCATCTTCACTAAGAAGTGGCTTTTAGAGTCTGCGGAACTCTGGTGCAGCAAATGCCTTTGTTCAGGAGTCTAACCTACTTAGAAAATCACCATTATGATGTGAAAGACATATATCCGTAGGTGGGGAAGGAGGGTTGGCATAATGATTAAGGTGTTTACCTTACAGACATAAGCTACAGGGTTTGAGCTTTGTGAAGTTGGCTAGGCTTACAATAAACTGGAAGGGCAGCTAGCCTAGTATTTACTTATAAACTTATGAACCTAAGTTTCTTGGACCCTCAGAATAGTATCTCAGTTGCACTTTTTCCCTTACCAGCACTCCTGTGTAACTAATGCCCTCCCTTACAACTACTGTGATTTTATCCAGCCCTACTTACACCTGTAGGTACTCTATTCTGATAGTACCCACTCTACTATCCTTTACCTCTCTTCCACAGCTTCTGTCAGCCATGGATGGACAATCTCCTGTGATTTCTCCTGCTAGTCTTGTTGATATGGCATCCTGAGACAGTGTAGCAACTGCCTAATGTACACAGACAACCCTCTTCTTCTGCCACCTAGGAACACAATATGTGAGAGATGCAGTTACATTAAGAACCTAGAATCCTTGCTGTCTCAATCACAAGCCAGTACATCTGGCACCGAGAAGGTTGTCTGTACAAACAACACAAGCACCACAACTCTAACACCACCCACACCTGTACATGCCTACATATGTGGAGGTTCTCAACAAAAATATACCTAAACAGAGGAGACCTCAGAGGCAAAAGCACACATGCACATCACAACCCCCCACACTAAGTACCACACATAGTACACATGCCTGTTTCTCACAGCCTGTAAGGCCCAGCCACAAACCCAACATACTAGTCATAGGAGACTCCCTAGCCTTAAGCAGCATCCTACTATTACCCAGAATGATGCCTCAGTACAAACAGAAAATGATTGACTTTAACAATTGGCTTAGTTTCTGGTGTCCTTCTAAGGGGATCCAGTACCTGACAGCCTAGGAGGGCATGATTGACAGACCACGATGCTTTGCCAGAAATGGCCTTCATCCTGTCTCCCCTGGGCTTCAGGCTTCTGGCAAAGGCTGTTGGCTCCCCCATAGTGCCTTTTTTAGGCAGTCAAAAGGACAAAATTACCAATGTAAAAAATTCTTCTAAATGAAATTTAGAGGTCCTACTGCTAAACGCTAGGAGCCTTTTAACATGAAACTGCACTCATTGCAAGCATTCCTTGCCCTGGAAGATGCTGACATTTGTGCAGTCATTGAAACCTGGTTCAAAGCTGTGGAGAACACCCCAGCCTTACCAGGTTACTTGTCCTACCATACTTTCATACCCCAAACAGTGGGCTACAAAGCCAAAGGAGGTGGAGTTTCAGTATTTATCAAAGACATACACACCTCCAGGCTGGTCAAATAGTATGAAGCACAGGAGACACTCCAGGTACAGTTACCTATTGACAAAACACTTATTCAAATCATAGCTAGCTACAGACCCCCAGCCATGACTCAGGAGGCCCACTCCACGTATCTGGACTTACTTGAATCCATCAAGATTCAACCATCTACCCTGATTTTGGGCGACTTTAACTACCCAACCATAGAGTGGAAGACCTATTCTAGCTCAAACACGAATGCCCAGAGATTCAATGCCAGTACAGTGGATCAGCTGGTTGACACCCCCACAAGAGGTGAAAATATTCTGGACCTGGTACTAACCAACATGAGTAGCCACTGTAGCACCCCTACAGTGTCATCCTCCTTGGTAAGATCCGACTATAAAGCAATCACTTTTGAAGTCACCATCTCCCCTGCCCCCCCCCCCTTGCCAGGGTCAAACAAAAAAACTTTTCCAAAGCTGACTACAACCTTCTGAGAGCAGGTATAAGCAGCTTCACAGCCACCATCCTGTCAGTTGAGTCAAGCACTAATGCCCAAGCCTACACCAAAAAACTGTATGAGCACCTATGTAGCTGCATGAACTCAGCAGTACCTGACAGGACCAAATCATCTTCCTCAAGGAAGAGGAAACCTGTCTGGTGGACAGCAGCAATAAACAGACTCTATAATAAAAGGGAAAAAAGTTTGCTGTCCAGGACCAAGAAGGAGCAGGTGCCAAGTTGGAAGCAATCTCTCCTTTGTCTGAACAAGCAAATAAGATCACTAGTGAAATCCGGTAAGGCTAACCTCGAGTCCAAATTGGTCACATCTACTAAGGACCATCACAAGGCCTTCTTTGCATATGCCCGCAGTCTCAAAGGTAACTCCTAAATCTGCTCTGAATTGGTGGTCAAGAATACCACATACACAAATGCCATAGATATAGCCAACCTGCTGGCAGACAAGTTCATTGAAAACTTCACCCCCCCCCCGTCTCCCCCAGTCAATAAACCAGGACATCCCCATCACCTGCCCCCCCACCCCTCATCAGCATGGATCAGGTTATTAATGCCCTCTCAAAGGCAAAAAAAATACAGCCTCCATAGGACCCAACAACATCCCTGGCTGTGTCCTATATGTACTCAGGCAAGTGCTCTTACCACCACTAGGAACCCTATTCAACCAAAGCCTGTGCACCGGCTTCATCCCAGCAGAATGGAGGACAGCCACTGTCATCCCTCTGCACAAAGGTGGAGCGTCCATCGACCCAAGCAATTATAGGCCCATCAGCCTAACTAGCCTGATCTAAAAAGCCGTGGAACACATTATCATGGACCTTATAAACAAAGACATCGGCAACCTCCAAATGCTTGATTCCACACAGTTTGGTTTTGTCAAAGGGAGATCATGCCTGTTAAACTTTGTCGCCTTCTTCAAGACAGTCACCAAAGCTATGGATGAAGGCATGACAGTGCACACCACCTACCTTGACCTAGCCAAAGCTTTTGACACTATTCCCCACTCGGGCATAATATATAAACTTTCTCAGCTAGGCATCAACCCATTTGTTACCAGATGGGTAGCTAACTGGCACACTGATAGAGCCCGCTCAGTCAAAATAGGGGAAGCCACCTCTAATAGCAGACCCGTAACAAGCTGCTTACCCCAAGGATCAGTCTTGGAGCTTCTACTGTTTAAGATATACTTTTCTGAGGTGCAAGCCAAAACCAGTGGTTTGTGGCTGACCAAATTTGCAGATGACTGCAAGCTGGATACTGTCATAAATTCCCCTAGTGGTGTGAACATCTTCCAAGAGGGCCTTAACCAAACTAATGACTGGTGCCAGAAGCATGGCCTCAAACTGAATGCCAAGAAATGCATCATTGTCCTCTTTGGGGAAAATTATGTCCCCACTAATTATCACATTAATAACAGCGTACTAAGCATGCATTCAGTCGTGAGGGACTTGGGCACCCAGGTTGATAGCAACTTGACTTTTGACCACCATGTTGCCTCCATTGTACGGAAGGCTTTCTACATGGCCCACCTCATAAGTAAGGGTATTTCATCCAGGAACAAGGAGTTTATAATATCCCTGTTCTCCTCCCTTATCAGACTCATTGTCGAGTACAGTGCCCCCTTCGGCATGTACCTTGCCAAGCATGTGCAGCAGTTGGAGAGACCACAGAGGTTCCTGACCAGGAAAATCCAGGGTCTCAAACACGTATCCTATACAGATAGGCTAAAATCCATGTCCCTCTACCCAGTCTCATACAGACTGCTCAGAGGAGACCTGTGTCTGGCATACAAGGCCGTCTCAGACTCCGCTTTGATGGAGTTGCTGCACAGTAACAGAAACCTGGGTCAAGGCTCCCGAGAGCACCCCAGCACTACCAGGTTATACCTCATACCATGCTTTTCGGCCCCAAAACTTGGACCGAACCACAAAAGGAGGGGGAGTATCAATATTCGTCAAAGATACCCACACCTCCAGGTTGGTGGCACAGCACGAAGCATCAGAGACTATCCATGTGCAACTAACAGTAGGTAAAACTGCCTTCCAGTTTATAGCCTGCAACAGACCACCCTCCCAAACTCAGGAACCCCACTCGGCCTTCCTAAGAACACTGGAAAATATGAAGGTCTCTCCAAACACCATTATATTGGGCGACTTCAACTACCCAAACATAGACTGGGAGCATTACTCTAGCTCCAACAACCTAGCCCAAAGGTTCCTAGAATTTATAAACTCAAATGCTATGGAACAACTTGTTAGCACTCCCACAAGAGGGGAAAACATACTGGACCTGATCATCACCAACATGGGGACTCTATGCTCCAGACCAGAAGTGTATCCCTCACTGGTAAGATCAGACCATAAACTAATCTCACTGGATTTACACATCCCGACCCCACCCCCTGCCCAGAAAATCACAGTGAAAAACTTCTCTAAAGCAAATTTCACACTCCTCAAAACCAAGGTGGAATCCTTCAAAGCCCCCGGGCCTGTGGAAAATACGGCCCAGACCGCAGAATCCTTTATAAACGCATTCTATGAACACCTTCAGGAATGCATGGATCATGCAATCCCAAATAAAACCAAGACCCAATCCTTCAAAGGCAGACGTCCTGTCTGGTGGACCCCAGCCATAAACAAACTATACAATAGAAGGAGGAAGCTACTACATGATAGAGCAAAATCCCAAAAAGGGAAGGCATCTCTGATCAGTATTAGCAAAAAAACTACGGGCACTCATAAAATTGTCTTAAGGCCAGCTTCGAGAGAAACATTGCACAGGACACTAAGGATAATCACAAGGCTTTCTTTAGTTATGTTAGGAACCTGGGTGGGAATTCCCAGATATGCTCAGAATTAGTCCAAAATGACAAAAAATACACCGAACCCACAGACATTGCCAACATCCCAGCTGACAGGTTCAGCGCAAACCCCCCCCCTCCCCACCAAAAGGGCAAATATCTATCCCAGCAGAGTGCTGCCCCCCTGACATCTCAGATGCTCAGGTAAGAGCTGCCCTCTCCAAAGCAAAAAACACAGCATCAATTGGACCAGATGGTGTCCCGGGCTGCATCCTACATGAACTCCAAGAAGAGCTAAACCCAAACATAAAACTACTGTTCAATCTCAGCCTTACTACAGGATATGTACCCAAAGAGTGGCGTACAGCAACAGTGGTCCCTCTCCACAAAGGTGGTGCCTCAACGGATCCTGGAAACTATCGCCCCATAAGCCTGACTAGCTTGGTCTGCAAAGCTATGGAAAGGATCATCATGGACCTCATAAATAAAGATATTGGGGACCTACAGACACTGGATCCTACCCAGTTCGGCTTTGTTAAGGGCAGATCCTGCCACTTAAACCTGGTTGATTTCTTTGAAACCGTCACCAAGGTCATTGACGAGGGGAAGGTAGTCCACACAGCCTACCTGGACCTCGCAAAAGCCTTCGATACAATACCCCACTCGGGCATTATAGATAAGCTCACCAGCTTAAATATAAACCCCTATGTCACTAGATGGGTTGCAAACTGGCTCAAGGACAGAACCCACATGATTAGAATTGCTGGAGCCATGTCAGACTCCAAACCAGTTACAAGTGGCGTCCCACAAGGCTCAGTCCTGGGACCTCTCTTGTTCGGTATATATTTCTCGGAGGTACAGGCCAACACGGAAGGACTGTGGTTGACCAAGTTCGCAGATGACTGCAAACTGGGCGCCATAATCGACTCTCCAGCCGACACAAGCATCCTCCAAAAGGGCCTCATAGAAACAGACAACTGGTGCCAGAGCCATGGCCTCAAGCTAAATGCCAAAAGTGTATAGTCATCCCCTTTGGCAAAAACAAAGTGCCCACAAATTACCACATAGGTGGTAATCCATTAAGTACAGAAGAAGTAATTAGGGACCTGGGGACCCAAGCTGATAGCAATCTCTCATTTGACAACCACATGGCCAAAGTGGTTAGAAAAACATTTTATATAGCCCACCTAATCATGAAGGGATTCACATCTAGATCAGGGGAGGTCATTGTGCCTCTTTACTCATCCCTCATCCGGCCCATAATTGAGTACAATGCCCCTTTTGGGATGTACCTTACCAGACACCTGCAGCAACTGGAAAGACCCCAAAAGTACCTCACCAAGAGATCAAAGGGCTCAAACAGATGCCATATGCTGCCTGGTTAAAGAAACTCCAGCTCTACTCAGTGGCATACCGCCTGCTCAGAGGCGATCTGTGCCTGACGTATAAAGCAATGTCCAACCCGGAATTAATGGACATGCTGCACCTCAGAAAATCCAAATCCCGTCAAGCCACGCGCTCGAGAGACTTGAACCTCAGCACTGAAATAAATAGGACATGCTGGAGGGACAGATTCATAACCCAGAGGCTCCCTTCACTCTGGAATAAAATCCCAGTCCAGGTTAGGCAGAGTCCCTCATTGACTCTCTTCAAGAGGAATCTTGATGAGTGGATGGGAGATCGTAGGTTTACCCCGGGTATCACTTCTGTGTCACTGTTAGACAGAGGCACAGTATACTAACCTCGAAAAAGGGCATAGCAAAATTAATTTAAAATGGGTGGTGAAAGCCAAACACACTCTGGCTAGGCTTATAAATGCCCTAGGGCAGATAGCGTAGTATGAACCTATGAACTTATATCTGTAAGTCAGACTCCACTCGCGCAACCCACACCCAAGGTCTCAACCTGGTCTGTGATATTAATTGTACTTGTTGGCGGGATAAATTTGTGTCCCAACGACTCCCCCCGTCTGTGGAATAGACTTCCTCTCCATGTGAAGCAGAGTACCTCACTAGCCCTGTGTAAGAGGAACCTGGACAACTGGATGGGAAACAGAAAATATACCCCTGGGATCCCACCTGTGTCCCTGCTGGACAGGGAAAACAGGTGCTGAATTTGTGGGTGAAAATCTTGGCTAGGCTTATAAGGCCCTCCGGGCCAATAGCGTAGTATCATCATATGAGCCTATGAACAAATGAAATAAACAGGACACGTTATTCATATGCTTCTGCATTCTGAGACAACTGACTTAAAAGAAATGCCTCCATTTAGTCCTTGTTTACCTTTCTGCATCAGTGGAATTGTACTAACTAAATCTGCTTACCACTCGCTCCAGGATAGGGAAGTTTTCCTGAAAATTCATGTATTGCTAGATAACAGCAGTCTGGCATACACGATCTCATTTTGTGGAGAATTTGTAGTACAGTCATACTGTTTGGGCTTCTGTCCACATAAACCTGTAATTTCAATTTTGTAACAGTAATACTTCCCACTGTACAAAGCAATAACAATTTCATACTGGTGCCTTAAAACAAGTAGGTCTTTTGTCAGTTTTGGAATAAAATTTCCATTTAATAAGTGTTTGAAATAGAAATATTTATTTTGCATGGCTAAGCTATACATGGTTTTCAAACTCCCTGGATAATACTAACTTGTGATTCTACGGACCTTTGAATTACTGAGATGAGAATCACGCTTCACATTTGTTCACTCCAGTTACTGTTAGACACCCATTTTGTTTATTTTTTCTATATATAGGAAAATGTTACTCAGACTTAAAAGTACATCTGTAAGCACTTCAGCAGGGGACAAAACCCACTTCAACCCCACATGGGAGACTTCTCCCACTTTGTTCCCCTTACTTAAATATACAAACTCAACTGTCACACAAGATTGGAGGAAAGTAGAAACTCTGACTTACACTGCACATGGATCTGTCATAAGTAGCATGACTGATGGGAATAACCAAACGTTTGAGTTTTTCATGCACTTATGAGAAGCATTCAAAAGCCAGTCTTTAAAACATAAATTGACCAAATGTAGGACTACCAGGAATCAGTCCATTTGAGTATTGTTTTTATTGAGCATTAATGATTTTCCTACAGAAGCCAGTTTCATTGTACAGGACTTCCATTCAGATGACGTAGTTAAATGGTTATGAACACTGCAGTTATTAGAACTAGTAAAATTAATAGTTGAACTTTTAAGGATTTTTTAATCACAGAGAAAACTTAAAAAAAAGGAAGCTTAAGTAAAGAAAAAAAACATAGGTAAAGACAAAGAAAGATGAAATAATTAGAAACTGGCACCATGTATGGCTGACAAAAAAGCAAAAGGAATCAAAACTTGGCAGAAAACTATGAGAAAATGAGAAGGAGAAGGTACAAAATGTTTCTTCAGACTGCAGTGCAGAAATACCTTCCAAGCCTCTCTCTACAGGGAAAACTCAGCTTGCACAAATCTTGATATCTGCTTTGTTTTCCCACATTCATTAACGCATCTGTTCTTTTAAGCGAAAGCCTCCTTACTATTTCCTAAAGATTTTCTCTCATCTTGCCTCGTGTTGAATCTTCATTGGTTCATGAAAGGACAGGCTTTCCAGGCTTGATAAAGATCAGCTCCACTTTGTCACACACATTCTCTGTCTGCTTACTGACTTTGAGGTCAGGATGATACAGAGTAAGGTAGTTAGGCTAAAGGGTAAATTTACTCCTTAAAAGAACCTTTTTTGTTTTACTCTGAGGTTGCTCAACTTCAGAAAAGACATATTTAGAAATGGGGGGGGGGGGTCAGTGATGTTCTCACATTAGGATATTTGTGAAGGATGCACTCCTGCCCAACAAAAAATTCCATTATATTCTTTGATGCTGTTATATGTTGCAGAGTAACTTATTAGTCTGAGTTGGTGGTGGTTACTTTATAGTTTCAGTCTTGAAAAAATAACATCAGCAGAAAGCACCCCTGCACTACCAGGCTATAACTCATTCCACACCTTTCAGCCCCAGAACTTGGACCGAAGCTCCAAAAGTGGTGAGGTTTCCATATTCATAAAGGATGCACACACCTCCAGACTGGTAGCCCAACATAACGCATCAGAGATACTTCAGGTGCAGCTAACATTGGGTAAGACAGCGATCCAGGTCGTAGCCTGCTATAGGTCCCCAACCATGTCCCAAGACTCATACTCCACGTTCGTTAGCACCCTGGAAAGTATTAGGGTCCAACCTAAAACTCTCATACTGGGCAACTTCAACTACCCCTCCATTAACTGGGAAAACTACTCATGTACCAATACACTTGCCCAACGTTTCCTGGAGTTCATTAATTCCATTGCCCTAGACCAGTGCATTCTTACCCCCGCTAGAGGTAGCAACATCCTTGACCTTGTCATTACTAACATGGGCGACCGTTGCATTAAACCAGTAGTCAGCTCCTCTCTGGTTAGAGCCGACCACAAACTAATCACTTTGGAAATTCACCCCCCCCCCCCCCCCCCGCAAAGGTAACCATGAAAAACTTCTCCAAAGCTAACTTTGGGCTCCTAAAAACAGAGGTAGCTAACTTCACGGCACCCATGCAAATTGAGAATAGTTGTATGACTGCTGAATCATACACCAGTGCACTGTATGAACACGTACACAAATGCATGGATCTCACCATACCCAATAGAACCAAAATGCTCTCCTCCAAAAAAAGGAAGCCAATCTGGTGGTCCTCTGCCATAAACAATCTCTACAACAGAAGGAGGAAACTGATGCGGAATAAGGTGAGGTGCTAAGACTGGAAAAGCTCCCTTATCAGCCTCAACAAAAAGTTGAGATCCCTCATCAAATCCTCTAAAGCTAGCTATGAAAACAGAATTGCAGCAGATAGTAAAGACAACTACAAGGCCTTCTATAGTTATGTAAAGAATCTCCATGGCAATACCCAGATTTGCTCTGAGCTACTGCACAATGGTACCTCCTATACCGAGCCAACAGATTTTGCCAGTATACTGGCCGACAGAGTAATTGCCAACTTTACCCCTCTTTCCCCTCCCAAAGGACCTATCACATTAACGGCAGATTGCCAGGCACCCAGCATTACTGCTGCACAGGTTAAAACAGCACTGTCCAAGGCCAAGAATACAGCTTTTATGGGACCTGACAATATCCCTGGTTGTGTTTTACATGAACTACAGAGTGAACTGGCACCTCCAACTGTGTGCCCTGTTCAGTTACAGCCTCACCTCAGGCTTTGTCCCTACCGAATGGCGCACTGTTACAGTCATCCCTCTCCACAAAGTAGGAGCTACTACAGACCCTGGGAACTATCGCCCCATTAGCCTGATGAACCTGATATGCAAAGCTATGGAATGCATCATCATGGACCTAATAAACAAGGATATAGGGAATCTCCAAACTCTGGATCCCACACAGTTTGGTTTTGTGAAGGGTAGATCATGCCTGCTCAACTTGGTCGACTTTTTTGAGTCAGTCACCAGAGCTGTGGATGAAGGCAAGGTGGTTCATACAGCCTACCTTGAGCTGGCCAAGGCTTTTGATACCATTCCCCATTCAGGAATCATAGAAAAACTCATTAAGCTAGTCATCAACCCTATATCACTAGGTGGGCTACAAACTAGCTCACAGATAGAACCCACAGTGTGAAAGTAGCTGACTCCAAGTCAGATTGCCAACTAGTCACGAGTGGAGTCCCCCAGGAATTCGGTTCTGGGTCCTCTCCTGTTTGGTATCTACTTCTCTGAAGTCCAGTCCAACACGAAGGGACTCCGGCTGACAAAGTTTGCAGATGATTGCAAGTTGGGAGCTATTATTAACTCCCCAAGTGATGTTGATATCCTACAGAATGCCCTCACTGAGACCAATGACTGGTGTCAGAACCATGGCCTTAAACTCAATGCCAAAAAAAAATGTCGTCATCCCCTTTGGGAAAAACCCGATTCCCATGAATTACCACATTGATGGTAGTCCACTGAACACGGAAGGCATCATAAGAGATCTGGGAACACAGGTTGACAGCAACCTCTCTTTTGATCACCGCATTGCCACTGTGGTCAGAAATTCCTTCTATGTGGCACATCTCATTACTAGGGGTTTTGCATCCAGGAAGAAAGCAGTCATTGTCTCTCTCTTCTCTTCCCTCATTAGGCCAATCATCGAGTACAGAGCCCCATTTGGCATATACCTCACTAGACACCTGCAACAACTGGAGAGGCCGCAAAAGTACCTCACAAAGAGGATCCTAGGCCTTAAACACTTGTCCTATGTGGACAGACTCTAAAAAACTTCAACTATTCTCTGTCTCATATCGCCTACTTAGAGGCGATCTCTGCTTGACTTACAAAGCCATGTCTGACCCAGCTGTGTTAGAAATGCTACATCTAAAGAAATACCAGTCCCTCCGTACCACACGCTCAAGAGACCTCAACCTCATTACCACAATTAACAGAACATGCTGGAGGGACAGATTCATAACCCAGAGACTGCCCATGCTATGGAATAGACTTCCCATACATGTCAGGCAGAGCACCTCGCTGACCCTCTTCAAGAGAAATCTTAATGAATGGATGGGAAACAGAAACTTCACCCCAGGGATAACCCCAGTGGCTCTACTCGACAGAGGGACTGGGAACTAAGGTCGGGTGGCACTATGCCAGGGTAATCCTATGGCTAGGCTTGTAAAGGCCCCAGGGCCATTAGCCTAGTACACACTTATGAACCTATGAAGATGCTACAAATTGCTGTGGACCCTTCCTTTCTGTCACCAAGAGGATTAGCAGTTACTAAGTCTGTGTTGATGTATTTAACCAATCATTTTCATTCTTGTTTGACTGTGGAGAAAAGAATGCATTAAACAGCGGCAGATCATTTACATATTCTCTTAAGAGTGTGTATGTATAACTCTTTACACTTTTACATTTTATAATAAAGTAAAATTAAAAATATGGCTGAAAACAGATTTTACTTTTGCAGTTTTATTTGTCTAACAATGGTGCAACTCCAAAGTCATGTGTTTTGCATATCCAATTGAAAGTCATGTCCTGTTTCAGTACAAACTGGAATATTACCATTGATTAACTGTAGATTTTTTCCAACATCTGTTAGGCAAAACTGTGACTGACAAGATAATTTATGTTGTCGTTTTGTGTGTTTTATTTTCACCTACAGACGAGGTACAGTCTAGCTGTTTTAAATGTTGGTGCTCCTGCTGCTGGAATGAATGCTGCAGTTAGATCAGCTGTCAGAATTGGACTCTCTCAAGGACATACTGTTTATATGGTGAATGATGGATTTGAAGGCTTGGCCAATGGGCAGGTAAAACTCATTTGTTTTAAGATGCATTTATGTGATATAGTTGAGCCAGAACAGTTAAAGAAAACATTTTTAAGCGGAATTAATACTTAAAATACAGAGCTAGACTAATGCAGGGAACCTTGGTTTATTACAGCTAGCTGTTCTAAAACTTTCAGTTTTCATGTTTTTAACCTATTTTTGAAAATCATTTTTTAATTTGTTTTTTTGCAGATTGTTTTAATTCCAAAACACTGTTTATCTTTGGTATAAACATTTGTGGATTGTTTTAATTCCAAAACACTGTTAATCTTGGGTATAAACATTTGTGAGCAGTGAGTTTATGTTTTTGTGTTTTGTAATTTAACTTTTCAGAAACTGAATCATGTCCTTTATTGATGTGTTTTTGGACATATCTATGCACCCAACTCCCCCATTGTGCTCTTAGGATGCCAGATCATTTTATAGGGTGCAAGAATCCTGTAAATACCTCCACAAAAATCTTGTGGCAGATCTGTCAGTGTTGTCTACAGCATCCGTTAATGGAACTCCTGGCCTTGCTTCCAATAACCCCTACTTAATGACAGGGAAAGCAGATTGCTGACCCCTATGGTAAAAAGACTTGCACTTCAGACAGTCTTGCCAAGAGGGCTCTCCACTGCTAGTTCCATGTGCTTAAGTACCCTAAGTCTGTACAGGAGCAGATTAAATCTGACACAGAGGGGATACAACGCAAGAGCCTGCAGAAAGTATATTCAGGGCCTGTGCAATACCGCTGTCCAGATGTCCTTCATGTTCCTGTGGCTCAGGAATACAGGAGATAACTTATGTTTTCAAGCAGGAGGATTGCACTACCACTTTTTGCAGTTGTTCCTAAAAACAGTTGGTTGCAAGACCTGCAGCCTCTAGGAACCATGATCCCTGCATTGCCATGCTTATAAAAAGACATTTTATGGTGGGAGGATAGTGTTCTTACCCGCCCAGGAGCTTATTTCACTCTAGCTGAGGCATCTCATACGTTGACTACAGACAGATCAGACAGAGCCTAGGTGACCACTTAGGACAAGTCAGCATCCAAACGATATGGGACAAACAGCAGCAAGACAGCATATCAGTCAGAAAGAAATGAAGGCGACTTTCTTGGCCATGCAGGAGGAGGCTGTCTCTGGGAATCCTTTAGATTTGAACAGACAGTAGCACAGTTATGTGGTACATTAGAATGGGGTACACAATCTTACTTGCTATTCTGACTGGCTGTGAACATTTAGTTACTGACACAGCAAATCAAAGTAACACTGACTGCATCTTATATCCCAGTGCAGGACAGTATCCTAGCAGATTTCCTGAGCTGAACCTTCCCAGACCCCAGTGATTGGATGTTAAAAAGGGAAATATTCCTGGATCTCTCATGCAAGTGGGGTGCCCCAGACATAGACTTCTTTGCCTCTTCAGCAAACAGCTGAACAAGTATTCCTGCAGAACCCAGCAAATAGGGTCTTGTTGAGTGAACGTCTTCTCCTTCTAGTGGACAGACCTCTTCCTGTATGCCTTTCCCACCAGTATAGGCCCCAAATGATCCTAATTGCTTTTTTCTTGCCCAGGTGACACTGCTTCTCCAACTTTCTGTCCTTCAGTGGGGAGGGAGGGGGCATTGGGCAAAACTCTGTCACTAGTTTTGGACCACCTCACCCAGTACAAAGAGTCTGTATTTCACCTAAACCTGGCAACCCTCAAGCTCACAGCTTGGAGGATTGAATTTTATCCCCAACCTCTTTGTCCTATTCACCATATGTGCTATTCATCTTGAAAGAGGACATAAATCCATTCACTAGGAAGTCTTTTACAGTAAAATGGAAAAGGTTTTCTTCCTGTTGCCAGTCCAGAGGTACTCTTATCTGCACAAGCTAACATACCTCAGAAAATATGAATACCTCTCATAACTGTTCAAACAAGACTCGTTCTGTTCCAGCATCAAGGTAAATGTCTCAGTCATTTTACTCTGCTTGATGTATTCTCCTGTTACTTGCTGCCACCTACACTTGTAGTGGTTCCTTAGGGATTTTATATATAATCAGACTTCTTAGAAGGGAACCTGTCACTCATTGTGACCTTAATTTTATGCTGGAAAAACACTGCCTCATTTTGAAATGGCAGATTCAGCTCCATTCAAACTTTTAACATGAAACACTGCTCTGCTTCTCGATCTCACCTGTGCCAGGCATATCTCTGAGCCCCAAGGCTTAATATGCAAGGAGCCATTCCTTAATCTTCCACAGGGACAAGGTCACCTTGAAACTAATCCCTCTTTTGTATGTTGAAGCTAATATTGGAATTGTCTTTGAACTAATCCATCCATCTTCCTGTATTCTTCCCAAATTCACAAAACAAAGGAGACAAGATTCTGCATTCTTTTAGAGGTGGACGGACAGTTGAGAGATTACTTGCACAGGACCAACTTCTCTAACGGATCAGGCCAGCTGTAGCTTTTGCTGAGGGGGTAAGCAAGGCAAACCTGTGACAAAACAATTTCAGAATGGATTGCTAATTGCATTATTTTTTTGTTCTTACCACAGTTAACTTCCTGGTAAAATCAGGGCTCATTCCACCAGACGTAATTCTTCCACTACTTCCTTTGTAAAAGTGGTGCCCATTCAAGCCATCCTGAAGGCTGCAGTGTGGTCATCTGTCCACACCTTTACAAAACATTACCACCTTAGGCTGTTTTGAGAGCTAGAGCTGGGTTCACCTTTACCATCTTGTAAAGCCTGTAGTCCCCGGCCTGTCATCCTGTCCAGCCACCTTCATAGAAGATGTGGGAGTCTTCCCAAGAATCAGCACTACAACTTTGACTAGAATGAACACACAGTACAGTTGTGTCTGTACTTAACGCAATTGCAGATGTTTGAATAGATCACTATTGTAATGCCATTTCCCACCCTACATCCCCTCCAACTACTGTTTGCATCCTTCATTTTGGTTGTGGGGGTCTCCATCCTCATCATCCCCCCACTTCTTCCCATTAGATCAGGGCACTTATTTATTCCTTGACATTTAAGAAAGTTGTACTACTGCTAAGGACTGTCATATTCTGTACTCCTGAAAAGAAAGGTCCAAAGATGATGTGAACTGATACCCGTTTTAGGCCCAGACATCTGGATGTCAGTCTTTATGGATATCCTCCAGCTGGAGGATGTTGAAAGACTCTGGTCTTCCTTCCCTGCAGAAGCCAGTGGCCAGTCCAAATTCCTAAGAATCAGAACTGCAACATTGATCTAACCAAACATCTATAATTATAGTGAGTGTAGACACAACTGCACTTTACAGACATAAAGGCATGAATGCTGAGTTCTCAAGCCAAGCCATGCCTCATCAGCTGAAGAAGTCTGAACGGTTAACAGATGAAAATGCTTAATAAATTTTTATTGTGCCATCTTCCAGTGGGTGCTTCTTGTTTTGATAAAATGAATAGACAAGTCTGTTCTCCAGTCTGACTGCAATATTCACCCAACCCTTCCCTTTACTCAGAGCTCTGGTTTGATCTAGGGCTATTGTTGCTTGAGGTAGCTTAAACATGCACAACTTGGAACCAGAAACTTTAGGGTGGTTGTAATAGTCCTATTGTAGGCCTCAGCCAAGTCCATGGTGATGTTCTTCATGTTTCACTGTTGCAGTCATTACACTTGGGTTATCTGCTTGCAGGTAGCCCTCAGTCGGCCTGATTAACAAAGTCTTGGGTCCTGCGTCGGTTGCTGTCCCATCTTCCATGACGTTAGGTCGTCAGGGGTATAAAACATGCAGTCGACGCCATTGCATTAGTCTTTCTTGCCGTGCGGTGCTCGAAGCAGAAGCAGTTCACAAGTGCAGATCGGCCGACTCCTGAAATTTTGGTTTTAGAGTTTCAGAACCGAAGTCTTCAACTAAAGCTAAGTACTCCATTGGGGAAACATTTTCTTGCTACTTACCGATGTCAGTAAAAGTTAATGATTGCATTACTTGTGGAAAGCAAATACCTCATAAAGATTTTTATTCATACTGTATTCCTTGCCTAGGCCCTGACCACGACGTACCTTGCTGTCGGTTTTGGGCTTTATTTAATCAGCGCACTATCCATTGTCGGTATATTTACACCTCTAAATATTTTGGTTCTCGGTATAATTATCCAGAAATGTCATCGGTTAGCCATCCGACTACCGGGATTCCGAAAAAAATGCAAAGATAAAGACAGAGACAGGCCGCCGAGGTCCAAAACTGCCGACGACGCTTCTCCTAAGCCATTCGCCAGTTCGTCGGTATTCAGTGAGGTGCTTTCGCAGCCCCTGATACCCGCTACTTCTGATTCGCAGGCCTCTACTGAGACCCATTTGGAGTCCGGTATGTCGCGAGATGCTTCAACTATGGAACCCGCGGATGTCTCTACCTTGGATGGGTCTGTGTAGGCACCGACTTCTGAGGGG
This sequence comes from Protopterus annectens, assembly GCF_019279795.1. Classification (NCBI taxonomy): domain Eukaryota; kingdom Metazoa; phylum Chordata; order Ceratodontiformes; family Protopteridae; genus Protopterus; species Protopterus annectens. The sequence continues at coordinate 102,575,181 of NC_056728.1, read as the reverse complement.
GTATTCAGGCCTACAGACTTGCATATTAAATCAACGCCTCTTTCATTACTTAGGCCTAAATCTCGATCCATGTCTAAAAAACTGACGCCCAGGCCACATGCTCAGGCTTCTATGCCTAAAAAACAAATGATAAGAATGGTTGAAGATCTAATAAATCTAATCAGGCGTAGCCAACTCCCCCCTTCTAAGAGGCCTAGGACTGAAGTTGATTATGTATCTTCTGATCAGGATTCTGTTTTTTCTGACTCTTCTGATGATCTGGATTTGCCCTTACCTACTTATGAGGATTCTGATGCAGAGGACTTTATTCTCTCTGCTTCCCCTCCTGATGATTTTTCTTTTGGGGAAACCTTACATACTCTAAGGGAGCATTTCCACTGGGAAAGCCAGGATTTTTCTGATTCAAAAAAGAGGCTTAGGGATTTCCTTCTCCTACCTCAGCATAGGCCTTTAGCTATCCCTCCTGTACTAGACACTGTCGATGATGCTTTCTCGGAATCTAGTTTGGCCCCTGATTCTCTGCCTCCTGCTCCCAGAAAACCTGACAGATACTACAAGGTCCCTGAGTCCCACAAGTTCCTTTTCAAAAATCCTATTGCAAATCCAGAGACTATTTCACAGGGCCCCAAGGGCATTAAGGCTTCTACTGCTAAAAGTCCTATCCCTTCTGATAGAGACTCTAGGACGCTGGATAGATGGGGTAAGAAGGTTTACACTTCTGCAACCTTGGCCATTAGGGCTTTAAACTGCCAGTTTCATATGTTAAAATATCAGCAACATGTTATTGGACTGCTTAAACAGAAAATTATGTTGATTCCTGACTATGTGGAAAATAAAGAATTACAGGATTTAATGCATTCTGCCGATCAAGTTGGAAAACATACTTTGCAATGTGGTTTTGATTCATTAGAGGCCTCTTGCAGGGCTGTTGTTACTGGGTCTGTGCTCAGAAGGCATGCTTGGCTTAAGGAGCAATCTTTGCCTGATCATGTTAAAGCTAAATTGTTGGATGCTCCTTTAAATCAGGACCACCTGTTTGGCAACAAGGCTGAGGAAGTTCTTAAAAAGATGGAAGATAAAGCTAAATCTATGCAAATTGTTAAAGATTTTTTACAAGTTCAGCCTCCTAGATTTAGTAGGCATTGGCCCTCTAAGAATTTGTCCTTTCCAGCCCCTTCCAGGTCTTCTCAAGCCAAACCCAGACACAGCAAAAACCCCAGGTTTCAGTCCCAGGGGACTCATAGAACTAAGCAGTGGGGGGCCTCCACTTCCAAGTCTGGGAATAATAAGACTCCCCTCTATGGTAAACTGTCTCAATGACTTCCTTTTAAAATTTCCAAGCACTTCTCAACTGACTGCCCCTTTGGGGGGAAAGATTGCTCTTCATGCAGAGAATTGGGAACTCATTACCCAGGACAATTGGGTTTTAAATATAGTGTCCCAGGGATACAGATTTCACTTCCACACGTTACCAACACCAAGTGGATGGCCAGATCTACCCCCAAATCAGTGGGCAGAGGCCTAAAAACAAGTACTTTCTCTCTTAAGCATGGGAGCTATTCAACTGGTACCAGAAGAGGAAAAGGGACAAGGTTTCTACTCGAGACTTTTCCCGGTACCCAAAAAAGACAATTCATGGTGTCCTATCCTGGACCTGTCTACTCTAAATACCTTTTTGGAGATTCCAAAATTCAAGATGCTGACTCTTCACCAATTACTTCCTATGCTAGGCAAAGATGCCTGGTTGGCAACACTAGATTTAAAAGAAGCATACCTGCACATCCTAATCAGGGAATCTTGCAGAAGATACCTATGCTTCAAAGCAGGCTACACGCATTTTCAGTTCTCTTCACTGCCCTTTGGCTTATCTACTGCGCCCAGGGTATTCACAAAGTGCCTAGCTCCAGTTATGCATTTTGCAGGCAAAGAAATATTCAAATATACCCATACCTGGATGATTGTCTAATTCAGGCAGAAAGCTAGGACGTAACTTTTAAATCATCTGGCCTTTGTAAAAAGGGTTTTAACTTGTCTGGGGTATACCATAAACAAAAAGAAATCACACCTGGTACCCTGTCAACAAATTATATTCCTGGGAGCAAACTTGAATAGAAGTTCCCAGATGGCTTACCTCACGCCAGAAAAGCAAATTCATTTGACAACCTACTTCAAACAAGTGGCCACAAAAACCCTGTTATATCTGCAAGACAAATACTGCAAGCCTTGGGGTTCATGGCCTCCTACATTCTTTTAACTCCATATGCAAGACTGCATATGAGGAAACTACAGTGGTATCTAAACAGCCTATGGTGTCAACATTCTCAAGACCTAGAAACAATGATTCCTATCATACCCTTGCCTATGCCTAGATTTCCTTTGGTGGGCAGAGGCCTGCCACCAAAACAAGGGACTACCTTTTACACCACCCCCTGCCGCCCAAACCCTAACAACAGATGCTTCAGACTATGCATGGGGGGCTCACCTGGCAGGGAAGTGCATTCAGGGCAAATGGAACCCAAGTCAAATGCACCTGTATATCAATCAAAAAGAAATGTTAGCTGTACAGAATGCTCTGACAGCCTTCAAGGACCACATTCTTCCAGGACAGCTAATGGTAAAGACGGACAACACCACTGTTATGTGGTACATAAACAAGCAGGAAAGTACACATTCTTACCCCCCTTTGCAGACTAGCCATGGCATTGTGGAACACAGTCTTGAGCTACCAAGTGCACCTACAAGCTCAATTCCTGCCAAGAAAATTAAATACACTGGCAGACGGACTAAGCAGAAACCTCATGGACCCACACGAGTGGAAACTGGAACCAAGGATTTTCAACATGTTGACAAGCAAATGGAGGAGCCCAGATATAGACCTGTTTGCCTCTCCCCAGAACTACCAGTTGGACAAATGTTGCACAGGGACTCCCCAGAAACCAGCCTGGAAAGTGGATGCTCTGTTCTTCAGCTGGAAAAACCTATCAGTCTATGCCTTCCCCCCTCTGCCTCTGCTCTCCAAAGTACAACTTAAAATCAAATGGGACAAACCAAGGATGATTTTGATTGCTCCAGACTGGCCCCGCCAACACTGGTACTCCCTCCTGCGCAGTGTGTCTCGGTTATCACCATGGCACCTGCCTCAGACTCCTTCCCTGCTGTCTCAGCAGGAGAACCAGGTTCTGCACCCTCAGCTTCTAACACTGAACTTTGCAGCCTGGCTAATTACTTAATCTCTCCTTTACCATCCCTCAGCAAACCTGTGATGGATATCATTTTAGAGGCAAGGAGGCCTAGTACTAGAAAATCTTATGCTGAAAATGGAAAAGATTCTGTGCCTGGAACCAATCTCAAGGAATGAGCTCAGCAGCGCCCAATTTACCTCAGATTTTACAATACTTAACTGAGATGCTTCACAAGGGCCTGTCTTTTTCCTCCATTAAAATGCACGCCTCAGCCATTTCAGCTCATTATAACACAGAACCTCCCCTTTCTCTCATCCACTGCTCAAGCAGTTCCTCAGAGGGGCCAAAAATCTGAGACCACCCAGGAGAGCTCCAACCCCAGCCTGGGACCTTAACTTTATCTTGGAGAAACTCACTCTACCTCCTTTCGAACCAGCTGCTACTGCAGACTTAAAATTTCTTTCTTGGAAAACAGCTTTCCTTTTTTGCAATCACCTCAGCTAGAAGGGTATCTGAATTACAAGCCCTTATGGCAGTGGAGCCTTTCATCATCTTTCATGCGGACAGGGTGTCGCTCAGAACCAATCCATCCTTCATGCCCAAGGTGGTATCCAGTTCAGTCCATTCATTTGCCAACATTCTTTCCCAATCTACAGAATAAAGCAGAACAGATACTGCATTCCTTAGACTTAGATTCTACTTGGACAGGTCTAAACCTCAAGGAAATCTGAACTGCTGGTGGCATTTGCAGCAGGGGCAGAGGAGAAGGCTATTTCAAAGCAAAAAATGGATAAGCCATTGCATTTATTTCTGCTATAAGCACCATGGAAAACCTATCCCCCAGGGGATCAGACCTCACTCCACCAGGGCTGATCTACCTCTACAGCCTTTCTCAGAAGCATCCCTGCCAGGGACATCCTAGAAGCTGCTACCTGGAGTTCTGTACATACTTTCACCAAGCATTATCATTTGCCAATTTTCTCTAAATCCAGAGCTGGCTTTACCACTGCAGTCTTGCAGGGCCTTATAGCTGGCCCTAATGCTATCTAAATTCCTCCTCCCAACCATAGCTTTGGGAATATACCCAAATGTAATGACTGTAACAGTGAAACATGAAGAACATAGTACAGTTGTGTACACTTACCATAAATGTAGATGTTCGAGTGTATTCACTGTTACAGTCCTGGTTACCCTCCCTCCAGCCCCCTGACTTCTTTTGGGTATACCTCTACTTTCCTTTGCTATGCTTAAAAGCCTTTTTGGTGTATTTGCTTTTTTGTTGGAGGTATATCTTTGTGCTTTTTTGTTTATTTGCTTCCCATTAAGGGGGCACCTGACATCTGGGGCAAGAAAAACTGATGTAATGGCATTGGCTGCATGTTTTATACACCTGACGTCATGGAAGAAGGGACAGCAACTGATGCAGGACCCAAGACTTTGTTAATCAGGCCAACTGAGGGCTACCTGGAAGCAGATATCCCAAATGTAATGACTGCAACAGTGAATACACTCATACATCTACATTTATGGTAAGTGTACACAACTGTACTGTCTGAGCACTGTTGTGCTGAAGGTTCTGGTGCAGCACAGAGCACATACAATCTGGGGTTTGCAGATAAAAATTCCTTTTCCATACAAAACCATTGTGGTAATGCATAGAACATCAAGATATGATGAGTATGTTTTATTAAGCTTCAGGGTGATGATTTCCTTTAAATAGTGCATGAACTGATTTATTTTGCTGCTGACCACAGAAAACGGCTTATCTTTTCAAACTGCATTAGCTGTTTCATGCTGGTCAGCTTTACGTACAATCTGTCTATAATAAGTTTAGTGAGGTAAGTCACGTCCAGCAATGAGCAGTTGTCTGTGACACTTGTGACGCTCTGTCAGCAGTGAACATTGCTGGTGTCCTCAGTCTTCAGGCATGTGGAAAACTGATGACAATGGTCTGGCCAGGCATCATATTAGAATCATCTAAACAGGTGTACTTTCAGTAATTTGGTGAAGGAGGTATAGATGGAAACCCTGATCATATGAAAGGAGTTGGTTATAGTAGAACCTTCATTAAGGCCTGTAGAAGGTGATTTTTACTACATTTACCATTAGCAGTAATTTACAGGTGCTCTAGTACTTGTCTTAGCCACTACAAATGCATTTTATAGATTTAACAGTCTTGCTTCCCAAAATATTTTTATCCCCGTGTGTTGTCTGTTTTCCTGATTGTTCTAGTTTCTCTCCAACTATGGTGCTTCCAGTCTAATGTTGACTGCAGTGTCAGCTCCACTGCAAAAGACTCAGTTGTTCCATATTTTTGCAGAGCGTCCCTGAATTTGCCTCACATTGTGCACGGTTCCATGTAGAGTCCCAATACACATACCCTCCAGGCATAACATAAAATGTATGGGGTAAATTCATTCATCACTGAAAATATGTACAGTCTTTAATCTTTCACAGCATGTAAAACATTTTGAGAAAATTAGACTACACCAGAGTGTACAAAGAGGTTTCAGTATAATGTGTGTGGTTTAGTTTTGTTCTGGATTCATTCTGTGTTATGCTGTCTTGCACGACATCTCTCTTGAGCGCACTTTCACCCACTCTGTCTCTCTGTCGAGAGCTTGTGTGCTCTCTCTCGAGCGTGCTTGCGCTGTCTCACAAATACACTTGCACTCTCTTTCTCGGTCTCTCTGAAGAGTGATGCTCGCTCGGTCTCTTGCTCTGTCTGGAGCGTGTGCGATTGCTCGCTCTCGCACTCTGGAGCACAGGCATTCACTCTCTCTTTGTCTCTCTCTCTCTCTCTAGAGTCTGAGCTCTCGCTTTGTGGAGCACCGACACTTGCTCGCTCGCTCTCTCTCTCTCGGAAGCTCGCTCGCCCTCTTGTGTGCTCTCATGCGCTTCATCTCTCTCGCACTCTCGTTTGGGAGCTTGCTGACTGTCTCTGGTGTGCACTCACTCTCTGTCTCTCTCTCTCTTGGATGTTCGCTGTCTCTCTTAGGCACACACTCACTTGCGCTCTCTCTCTCTTGGGTGCTCACTGTCTCTTGGACGAGCACTCACTCGCTGTCTCTCTCTCTCATGGGTGCACTCACTCACTCTCTCTCTCACACTCTCCTTCTCTGTCTCTGGCATGCTCTCATGCTTTCTCTGTCTCTATATCTCTCGGATCTGCGCTTGCTCTGTCTCTTTGTCTCTCTCTCTCTCTTCACTCTCTCTCTTGGGCGTGCGCTCTCAAGTCTTGAGTCTTGTTTACAAGCAGTCCTGAGCTCTGAGGCAGTAGATCATTGTATTGTGCCAGTCTATGGTAGTCCCAGCCATCCAAATATAAGTAACTGTCTATTCAAAATCTCATAAAAACACAAAGAAGAGGCTAGCTTCAATTAGAGAAGACTTGGGAAATCTTAGGGTAGTAAAACACAGAGATAAAAGTTGTGTCTATTAAAATTTCCTTTCAGTTTTGTGGAACTCAGAGAGTCTTTCACTAAGTTACCTACATTGAGGAGGGACGTACAGCAAGATGGTTTTGTATTAATATGGCAAGTAAGAATTGTATGGGGGACAGAGAGAGAGAGCTCCTTGCGGGTAGTGTAAAAGGGTAAAGCTGTGACTGGAGTATTCTAGATTCAGTTAGTGGGTCAGGTGCTTGACTGTACAGGCTGGGAGGATGGGAGTGCACATCCTGAGGTAGAGGTGGGAGTGGTCCCAACTGGTCTTTCTGCAAATCTCCATCACAGTCTATGCTGTATGGCAGGGATGGAGTTAATAGTAGGTGGGAGAGGGCAGTTTATCACCACTCAAGCTTGTGATGTTAACCCTTGATGGCAGTGAGGGTGAACCATGTGATGCGAATTGTTAGAAGAGCATAGGTGAGTGGTACATTACCCACATCGCCACCCATGGGGTGTTGGTTAGGACCATTCATGCTGTCATTACTGGGATGCTGGTGAGAGCATTTTAACACTACTTTGTCTACTTGGATGATGACCCAGTTGGACAATTCTCAGCCTGAGAGATCTTGTGGAAAAATAGTTCACTTTTAGGAAATGAAATTGCTCGAGTCCAACAGGGGAGGCTTGATGGTCAGTAAAGAAGAGAGGAGAGGAAAAAGGCCATAGGAAAAAGGAACAAGAAAAAGTGTGTGTTTGTGGGTGTGTGGTACAAAAATTAATATTTTGACCTCATCATGGTATTAGTCTGACTTTATTTCTGCTGCTTGTCATAGCAATCCAGTGCTGTACACCAAAACCAGATTTACAAAACAGTTTAAATGCAACAACATGAATAATTGAAGAAACTGCAGGCAGTTGAAATGTTAAGGTCATAAAGCAAAAACTGACAACTTGTGAATGCCAAACATTACTTTCTTTTTACCAAGATTAATTTGTGTATTTTTACCCCCTTTTTTTAGATTAAGACTGCACAATGGAGAGATGTGGCAGGTTGGACCGGACAAGGTGGCTCTTTGCTAGGAACAAAAAGGTAAATTGCAGCTTATTTCTAAATGTGCTGAATTAAAAGTAGAGATTTAACAAGTAACTGTACTAAACTAGTGACAGGAACTGATAGTCTGCTGCTGAAGTTATTTGTTTATTCACAGATTTTTTTAACTAGGTAAACCTGCTGGACCCGTGACCTAAGAGCACTTTCAGGTTATGTGGATTCCTCACAGTCACATAGTAGACAAATGGAGGTAAAGGGAACCATATCCTATACCGTTTGGTTACAGGAAACAGCTCATTAACTCTGCAGACCTTTAATACTCTGTTCTGACTCCCATACGTTGGCATATGGCTTTTCCTTCTCTTTTGCTCTCTCTTTTCTTTATCACATTCTGCAATACGCAGCATGTCCTCTCATTATGTTTTAATGTCAGATTATAGAAGGTAATTAGATCTGATAGTTATCTAGTATTGAATGCCTTAAAATTAACATTGTTAATTGTTTGCAGTGTTAGTTATTAAAAGTACTACAGTGCATTTTTACGGCTTTGTATTAGAACATTACCCCACCGTGATTTTTGCGCAGGAATGGGCGTGGCCAAAATTATTGACAGGGCAAGCCCATGTGATGTTGCTTGGAAAACACGGTGACAAGCCATGCAGATTATTCAGTGAGATGGCGAATATTCATTCTTTGACCGTTTTTAACAGAGGCTTCATGCTTTTTTATGGTATCTTTAATTATAATTTTGTGCAGTAATTGCTTTTGCAGGGGAGCAAGCCCCCCTGCACCCCCGCTTCACATGCCTGTTCTCCATACAAACTAAACAACCAGTGTGTTAAGCAGAGTATCATTTTACAAGTGCATTTTCAGACAAAACATTAACAGGTCGATTTCGTTTTTAATAAGGAAATTAAAATGTGCAGGAAAAATGATACATGTGCTTGTCCTTGCAGGGTTATTTCAAAAGGTAACCCCTCCCAACACGCATGGACTATTAAACAAGAGTAAACATTAAATTAAAACAAGCGATTGGTCAAAAACGGGTTCCTTTTGTAAAGTTATCCACTTTTTTTTTTTTTCCATAAAACCGTTGTTATATAATAACACTGACATGCCGTATACACTGGTTACCCCGCAGTCAGCAGTGTACCCCAACCAGGAAGTTTAAGTTTTTCAAATTAAATACCAGACCCCTCTCTGCGAACTCAGGCATAAAGCCATAGGATACTTTGTGCGCACAACAGGGATCCTGCAAAATTAGCAGCTCTTAATTGCGACGTTCAGAAAAGTGACAAAAGCATTTCAAAAGTCAACACCGAAGTACTGTCAAGTCCATCCTGTTTAAGTTAATTAACTTTATAAACCAACTGAAAAGACAAACACCTGATCTTAAGAAATGATCATGTTACCTTGTGAAATTTCACAAAGCAGGAAAAACGCATTTAACAGTATTTTGTTCATTTAAAAACACGTATGAAATAAACATACATAAATTCACTGTAATTATAAAAAAGCAACTCACCCCCAATGAAAGGGATGAAAAATCAACATGCAACCGATTTGACTTTTTACTAAGTTAATGAAAACTAAATGGAAAAATTATTTAGTCTAAGATTTAATATACAAGGGAGAAAAGGCTTTATATTGAAGTAATTACAATGTTTAGCATACAGATTTTTCTCACGGTAGTCTTCTGATGTTTATTGAAAGCACTTCTAAAGGTAAACATTATGCAGAGAGTGCTGGGCAGGGTTTGGACGGTCCTTGCTACTGCGCATCTGGTGGGGTAATGTTCTAATGCAAAACCATTTTTACTGAGAATGTACAGCACCACTGTTAGTAGAAGGCAAAGTACACAAGGCCTTGTATCCTTTTTTCCTAGTTAAGTCCAGTGTGTTTTGTATGCTTGCATGTGTCCTTTTCCGTGTTCATCCCCCATCATTACTATTGTCTGTAACTGTTCCTTGTGAATTACAGATGCCTTATGATATGTAATAATTCTATCAAAGGGTAAGATGAAGAAAGTTTAAGGATGTAGGAAATGTGTTTTACTGAAGGTCTGCCATGTTCTTCCCTTTTGACCAAGTTTCATTGTGAACATCACTAGTGTTTGCACACATCATTGATAAACTAAATGCCACATGAATGAAGTACTTTCCTGTAGCTTGTATTAGAAATCTTACCATTGTTTGTTACTAGCCTCACCTGTTTCCAAGAACTTTAGCTGGATGGTGTTCTTCCCCACCAGAGCTGGTCTTTTACTTAGTGTGGGCCAGAAGTGTAGCAAATGCAAGTACAGCCACCTTAACCAGCATGTCTGCAACTTTTGCTTACATAAACAGGTTTGGGAGGGCAGGTCTTTGTAGAAAATAGAAATTAAAGTAACTTGTGAAAAACAGAATTGTGCTATCCCAGTACTTTAAAAACAAGCATTGTCAACATACTGTGGCACTGCACCCATGTGGAATATTTTGGTATTGCACCCATGTGGAACCCTGATGTCACTGTTTTTGAGTATTTTCATCATAGTATGTTGTTAAGTAGTGCTTTGTCACATGCACATCTTCAGTGCCACATTGATGTAGAATTTGTAAAATTATTCTTATTAAATTCAGTTTGTATGCATGCAGCTATCTTAAAATTTGTTCAGAGGTAAATGAAAAGCAAATGAATCAGAATTCCACTGAATATTTCAGGCAAAGATGGGCAACAGGGCATGATGGTTAACATAACAATTTAGAACTGTAACCTTTTTTGTCCAGTGCATTTATTATAGTGTGTCAGATCTGAATCTTAAGCAATTTTCAATTGCTATGTTTCTGTACCCTGCCATTTAGTGGGATTCTGTCAGTGATGGTGAAGAAGGCTGATTGCGTGCTTAGTTAGTGGTAGTGGAGTTGGGGCAAATAAACAACTGGTTTTGTCAAATTTAAAAGAGTATCAAAAAGTTTGCAGTCTCTGTATTGGTATCTGTTTGCTATGCAACATGTTGGCTCCTTAAGTGACATTCTGCAGTCAAATTATGAGAGGTAAGAGATGTTGGACATGGAATGTTATGGGATATGACTTCTTGTTTGGAGAGTGTTTTTCAGCTATCCATTCTTGTGAGGAATCAAGTGCGTGCTAAGTTTTCTGGGTATGTGTGGTTTAGTGTTTGCACTAGATGTAATTATGTGCTGCTCTCTTGCCTTGTGGCTTTTTCTGCATTTTTGCTTCATTCCCAATTTTATCCCGATTACTACATGCTACTGTGTGTACTTCTATTTTTTTTAAGTTCTCACAGCTTCCTTTTCTTCTAGACATTCTCTGAAAGTACTAATGGTATGATGATCCATGGTATTCATACAATATGCATTCTTTTCCATGGTTCTGTTCATAACAAAGACATTGTTTTTTTTCAGAACGGTGATCTAATGTGACACAGAGGCTTGCCCAATAGAGTTGTTGAAACATAAAATATATGCTGTGGAATAGGCCTTCCAAGCTTATGTTATTTCTGTTACTGTCTTTTAGTATTGTCTGTGGACATATCCTTTATCAGGAGGAGAGGAGGTCCATCCATTCCTTACATGTACCCATATTTACTGGGACACAGAAGCCCTTGCTGTGGCTTTGTCACAGGTATTTTTGAATGCAGGGTAATTGCCTTTGCTAATACACCTGCAGTTAATGTATCATCTTGGGTCTGTGGATATGATGAGATCAGTAAGGGCAGTGATGTTTTTTTTACTGGCTAGATATCCATGTCTAATACAGGGATCCAGTCAGTAGTGTGGTAGAAGTTAGGATAGAAAGAAAACACCTAGAGAATGTACAATGTAAGTGTAACATGATGTGAATTATTCAGAGATCTGACACAGAGGTCCATCTTTGATGAATCCTTTGTTTGGCCTCATTGTTTTCAAAAGTTTTTATTTATTTTCAGTTTTCACTTATTTGACAACTTTCTTTTTGTCAGAATTACTTATGTGCATGAATGGGTGTGCCTTCTTTGAAGGTTGGGCGTCGGGCTGGCAACTCGGCACTGTAAAAATCCACTGCCAGTCATTAGCAGACCGGAGTTCTGCTGTGGGGCCCCTAACCGGGAAAAGCCGAAAGACTTACTTGAAACACAAATGGGTAGTGCAGTCTTTTCTCAGTTATAAGTTCAGTAGACAGCTTATTCTTACAGTTAGTTTAACTGTACCTGAAAGTCAGATTCAGGCTGTTTAAATCTTTGAATTAAATACTTCAAATTAAATTACCCAGCTTCAAAATCCATGTTGTTCTGTTAGCAGACACACACACTCACTTTCACTTCCTGTTTGAAAACCCCTTATTAATAAAACTCAGTACGTGCACCATCTGGCCAGTCTTCATTCATCTTGCATCTTCATTAAAGCCCTGCTGTAATGTGGCAGTCAGATGGCTACAGAGACACCATTTGTATTTGAGTATCAACACCAGGAATTTTTAAAACAACTACTTTGAGATCATAATGTGAACTGTGTGGTCATTAAAAAAAAAAAAGACTCTGGATGGGTTTAAAGCAGAGGGTTGCTAGTTTGAATGTAAATGCTTATGTAATTCTTTCCAATTTCAAGCCATCAGTAATAGCAAACAATCAAAAAGCCACTGTTCAATTTAGTATGTGAGTGAAGCTGAAGCTTCATAGGCAGTGGTAGATTAGTGGCGCATTCAGTGATCTTAGAGAGTCTGTTTACTTTCTCTGTCTATTTCTACTTTCCAGCATTCTGTTTTTACTTGAGTGCTACTTTGATCACAAAACGTAATAAATGTACTTGGTTAGATATTGATATATTTTGCCATGGCAGTACCACATTTGCCAGAGTCTCCAGTTTTTTGTGGAACATCCCATGCTTATATGTGCATTTTTAGGTAGTGATGCATGCTGTGACATCATATATCACCTGCTTTAAGCGTGCCTAACCTTGGAGCCTTCCCATTGCTTTTCACAGCTGACGACAGTTTGCACCACATTTCCTTAGTGTGTGTTTGGTAAAGTTCCTTATTTTGATGTTTAGATAGAGATTGACCAAGTGACCCCTGGGGCTATTAAATTACCAGTCAAGACCCACAACAGCATGAACTATACTTTCTTCAGAAGTACATTGTCAAGCACAGCCGTGAGTACTAAAGGTTCATCCCAGTCATTTAAAGTAGAGAGAATGATTGGACCTTCATGACAGCAGTGGAGAAGCCTCCTGGTGTGCAAAATGAAGAACTTCCCTTCACACCCTCAGAAATCTGTTGGGGCTTCACCATAACATGGAAGGTAGCGTAGGTTACAGCATAGTCCACTTTGAGGTAAGTCTTTTTCCATCATGACCTTTGAAATGCTAAAGATGCTGAACTCGTCCTTGAATAGTAAGGACTTGAGCTCACATTAGTCCTCAGTGGAGAAGGAGGGGCTGAAATAGGAGGAGCACTGCCAGATCCTGCCTTAGGGGGCAGTGCTTTGCTTGTATGCAGTGTCATCCAGCCTCATCCCAGGAAGTGTCTCTTGAAGTCATCCTGTTAAGAGTCTGAGTACTGAGATGAAGATGTTCTTTGTGTTTCACTGTTGCAGTCATTACATTTGGGTTATCTAATTGCAGGTAGCTCTCAGTCAGCCTGATTAACAAAGTCTTGGGTCCTGCGTCGGTTGCTGTCCCTTCTTCCATGACGTCAGGGGTATAAAACATGTAGCTGACGCCATTACATCAGTCTTTCTTGCCGTGCGGTGCCCGAAGCAGAAGCAGTTTGCAAGTGCCGGTCGTCCGACTCCAGAAATTTTCGTTTTCGAGTTTCAGAACCGAAGTCTTCAACTAAAGCTAAGTACCCCGTTGGGGAAACTTTTTCTTGCTCCTTACCGATGTCAGTAAAAGTTAATAATTGCATTACTTGTGGAAAGTAAATACCTCATAAAGATTTTCATTGGTACTGTAGTCCTTGCCTAGACCCTGACCACGATGTACCTTGCTGTCGGTTTTGTGCTTTATTTAATCAGCGCACTATCTGTCGTCAGTATATTTACGCCTCTAAATATTTCGGTTCTCGGTTTAATTATCCAGAAATGTCGTCAGTTAGCCATCTGACTACTGGGATCCTGAAAAAATGCAAAGGTAAAGACAGAGACAGGCCGCCAAGGTCCAAAACTGCAGATGACACTTCTCCTAAGCCAGTTGCCAGTTTGCGGTGCTCAGTGAGGTGCTTTGGCAGCCCCTGATACCCGCTACTTCTGATTCGCAGGCCTCTACTGAGACCCATTCGGAGTCCGGTATGCCGCAAGATGCTTCAACTATGGAACCCGCGGATGTCTCTACCTTGGATGGGTCCGGAGCCGCTGTGCAGGCATCAGCTTCTGAGGGTGTATTCAGGCATATGGACTTGCATATTAAACCAATGCCTCCTTCTTCACTTAGGCCTAAATCTCGAACTATGCCTAAAAAACTGACACCCAGGCCACATGCTCAGCCTCTATGCCTAAAAAACAAATGCCAAGAATGGCTGAAGATTTAATAACTCTAATCAGGGGTAGCTAACCCCCCCTTTCTAAGAGGCCTAAGACTGAAGTTGTTTATGAATTTTCTGACCAGGATTCTGTTTTTTCTGAGTCTTCTGATGATCTGGATTGGCCCTTATCTACTTATGAGGATTCTGATGCAGAGGGCTCCATTCCCTCTGCTTCCCCTCCAGAGGATTTTTCTTTTGGGGAAACCTTACATACTCTAAGGGAGCATTTCCACTGGGAAAGCCGGGATTTTTCTGATTCAAAAAAGAGGCTTAGGGATTTCTTACTCCTACCTCAGCATAGGCCTTTAGCTATTCCTCCTGTGCTAGACATTGTTGGTGATGCTTTTTCGGAATCTAGTTTGGCCCCTGATTCATTGCCTCCTGCTCCCAGAAAACCTGACAGATACTACAGGGTCCCTGAGTCACACAAGTTCCTTTTTAAAAATCCTATTGCGGATCCAGAGACTATTTCACAGGGGCCCAAGGTCGTTAAGGCTACTGCTAAAAATCCTACCCCTTCTGATAGAGACTCCAGGGCGCTGGATAGATGGGGTAAGAAGGTTTACACTTCTGCAGCCGTGGCCTTTAGGGCTTTAAACTGCCAGTTTCATATGTTAAAGTATCAGCAATGTGTTATTGGATTGCTTAAACAGAAAATGATGTTGATTCCTAACTGTGTGGAAAATAAAGAATTACAGGATTTAATGCATTCTGCTGAACAAGTTGGAAAACATACTTTGCAATGTGGTTTTGAGTCATTAGCGGCCTCTTGCATGGCTGCTGTTACTGGGTCTGTGCTCAGAAGGCATGCTGGACTAAAGGAGCAATCCTTGCCTGATCATGTTGAAGCTAAATTGTTAGATGCTCCCTTAAATCAGGACCCCCTGTTTGGCAACAAGGTTGAGGAAGTTCTTAAAAAGATGGAAGATAAAGCTAAATCTATGCAAACTGTTAAAGATTTCTTAGAAGTTCAGCCTCCTAGATTTACTAGGCACTGGCCCTCTAAGAATTGGTCCTTTCCAGCCCTTTCCAGGTTTTCTCAAGCCAAACCCAGACACAGCAAAAGCCCCAGGTTTCAGTCCCAGGGGACACACAGGACTAAGCAGTGGGGGGCCTCCACTTCCAATTCTGGGAGTAATAAGACTCCTCCCCCCCATGGTAAACTGTCAGTGACTTCTGTTTAAAATTTCCAAGCACTTTTCAACTGATTGCTCCTTTGAGGGGAAAGATTGCTCTTCATGCAAAGAACTGGGAACTCATTACCCAGGACAAATGGGTTTTAAGTGTAGTGTCCCAGAGATACAGATTTCATTTCCACACCGTTGCCAAAACCAAGCGGGTGGCCGGACCTACCCCCAAATCAGTGGGCAGAGGCCCAAAAACAAGTACTTTCTCTCTTAAGCATGGGGGCTATTCAACTGGTACCGGAAGAGGAAAAGGGACAAGGTTTCTACTCGAGACTTTTCCTGGTTCCCAGAAAAGACAATTCATGGCGTCCTATCCTGGACCTGTGTACTCTAAACACCTTTTTGGAAATTCCAAAATTCAAGATGCTTACCCTTCACCAATTACTTCCTATGCTAGGCAAAGATGCCTGGTTGGCAACACTAGATTTAAAAGAAGCATACCTGCACATCCCAATCAGGGAATCTTGCAGAAGATACCTACGCTTCAAAGCAGGCTACACGCACTGTCAGTTCTCTGCACTGCCCTTTGGCTTATCTACTGCGCCTAGGGTATTCCCAAAGTGCCTTGCTCCAGTTATTGCATTTTGCAGGCAAAGAAGTATTCAAATATACCCATACCTGGACGATTGTCTAATTCAGGCAGAAAGCCAGGACATACTTTTGAATCATCTGGCCTTTGTACAAAGGGTTCTAACTTGTCTGGGGTACACCATAAACGAAAACAAATCACACCTGGTACCCTGTCAACAAATTATATTCCTGGAAGCAAGCTTGAATACAACTTCCCAGATGACTTACCTCACGCCAGAGAAACAAATTAATTTGACAACCTACTTCAAACAAGTGGCCACAAAAACCCTGCTATCTGCAAGAGAAATACTGCAAGCCTTGGGGTTCATGGCCTCCTGCATTCTTCTAATTCCATATGCAAGACTGCATATGAGGAAACTACAGTGGTATCTAAAAAGCCTATGGTGTCAACATTCTCAGGATCTTGAAGCAATGATTCATATCATATCTTGCCTAAGCCTAGAATTCCTTTGGTGGGCAGAGGCCTGCCACCAAAACAAGGGACTACCTTTCACACCACCCTCTGCTGCCCAAACCCTAACAACAGAAGCATCAAACTATGCATGGGGGGCTCACCTGGCAGGGAAGTGCATTCAGGGCAAATCTAACCCAAGTCAAATGCACCTGCATATCAATCAAAAAGAAATGTTAGCTGTACAGAATGCTGTGACAGCCTTCAAGAACCACTTTCTTCCAGGACAACTTATGCTAAAGACGGACAACACCACTGTTATGCGGTACATAAACAAGCATGGGAGGTACACATTCTTACCCCCTCTGCAGACTAGCCATGGCATTGTGGAACACAGCCTTGAGCTACCAAGTGCACCTACAAGCTCAATTCCTGCCAGGAAAATTAAATACACTGGCAGATGGACTAAGCAGAAACCTCATGGACCCACACGAGTGGAAACTGGAACCAAGGATTTTCAACATGTTGACAAGCAAATGGGGGAGCCCAGATATAGACCTGTTTGCCTCTCCCCAGAACTACCAGTTGGACAAATTTTGCACATGGACACCCCAGAAACAAGCCTGGAAAGTGGATGCTCTGTCCTTCAGCTGGAAAAACCTATCAGTCTATGCCTTCCCCCCTCTGCCTCTGCTTTCCAAAGTACTACTAAAAATAAAACAGGACAAACCAAGGATGATCTTGATTGCTCCAGACTGGCCACGCCAACACTGGTACCCCCTCCTGCGCAGTATGTCACGGTTATCCCCATGGCACCTGCCTCAGACTCCTTCCCTGTTGTCTCAGCAGGAGAACCAGGTTCTGCACCCTCAGTTTCTAACACTGAACCTTGCAGCCTGGCTAATTACATAATCTCTCCTCTACCATCCCTCAGTAGACCTGTGATGGATATCATTTTAGTGGCAAGAAGGCCTAGTACTAGAAAACCTTATGCTGAAAAATGGAAAAGATTCTGTGCCTGGAACCAGTCTCAAGGGATGAGCACAGCAGCGCCCAATTTACCTCCGATTTAGACGTTAGACGTAACTGAGATGCTTCACAAGGGCCTGTCTTTTTCCTCCATTAAAATCCACACCTCAGCCATTTCGGCTCATTTCAGCAGAGAACCTCCCCTCTTCTCTCATCCACTGCTCAAGCAGTTCCTCAGAGGGGCCAAAAATTTGAGACCACCCAGGAGAGCTCCAACCCCTGCCTGGGACCTTAACTTTGTTTTGGAGAAACTCACTCTACCTCCTTTCGAGCCAGCTGCTACTGCAGACTTAAAATTTCTTTTAGCAATCACTTCAGCAAGAAGGGTATCTGAATTACAGGCCCTTATGGCAGTGGAGCCTTTCATCATCTTTCATGTGGACAGGGTGTCCCTCAGAACCAGTCCATCCTTCATGTCCAGGGTGGTATCCAGTGTGGCTCTTAATCAGTCTAGTCATTTGCCAAGCTTCTTTCCCAATCCACAGAACAAAGGAGAACGGATACTGCATTCCTTAGATGCGCACAGACAACTTAGATTCTACTTGGACAGGACTAAACCTCAAAGGAAATCTGAACAACTGCTGGTGGCATTTGCTGCAGGGGCAGAGGGGAAGGCTATTTCAAAGCAAACCATTTCTAAATAGATAGGCCATTGCATTAATTTCTGCTATAAGCACCATGAAAAATCTATCCCCCAGGGGATCAGACCTCACTCCACCAGGGCTGCATCTACCTCTGCAGCCTTTCTCAGAGGTGTCCCTACCAGGGACATCCTAGAAGCTGCTACCTGGAGTTCTGTGCATACTTTCACCAAGCATTATCATTTGCCAATTTTCTCTAAATCCAGAGCTGGCTTTGCCACTGCAGTCTTGCAGGGCCTTATAGCTGGTCCTAATGCTATCTAAACTCCTCCTCCCAACCATAGCTGTGGGAATATACCCAAATGTA
The DNA here is from genome assembly GCF_019279795.1 of Protopterus annectens. NCBI lineage: Eukaryota > Metazoa > Chordata > Ceratodontiformes > Protopteridae > Protopterus > Protopterus annectens. The sequence goes on along the minus strand of NC_056728.1, from coordinate 102,556,915 downwards.
ATGACTGCAACAGTGAAACACGAAAAACATAGTACAGTTGTGTACACTTAACATAAATGTAGATGTTCGAGTGTATTCACTGTTGCAGTCCTGGTTACCCTCCCTCCAGCCCTCTAACTTCTTTTGGCTATGCCTCTACTTTCCTTTACTATGCTTAAAAGCCTTTTAGGTGTATTTGCTTTTATGTTGGAGGTATTTCATTGTACTTTTATATTTAATTGCTCCCCATTAGGGGGGCACCTGACATCTGGGGCAAGAAAAACTGATGTAATGGTGTCTGCTGCATGTTTTATACAACTGATGACCTGATGTCATGAAAGAAGGGACAGCAACCGGCGCAGGACCCAAGACTTTGTTAATCAGGTCGACTGAGGGCTACCTGCAAGCAGATAACCCAAATGTAATGACTGCAACAGTGAATACACTCGAACATCTACATTTATAGTAAGTGTACACAACTGTACTTTTTCTTTCCTAGGGTTTCCCTGGTTAATAAGGGTGGGTGTTGGATTAACTCACTCCAGGGCTCACAGGTCGAAGCCTAGACATCAGGAAAATATTTTTTTTCTCTAGTGGGAGGTTGTTTGTTTGATGTAGGCCTGCATTATTAGGGAATACAGTGTGATGCCAGTGCTTATCCGGAGGAGGTCTTGGTACTGTTTACTCTGCCATTAGTGAGTGTGAAGATTGAGTTTCATGTCACCTGACAGTCATTCTCCTTCCATTGAATACTTGTCTTTACTCAAGGCTGTGGGAGGTCATAGAGGTAGTGGAGAGGTACAGAGCTCCCTTTTTTAGACTCCTGTGAGGAGTAAGAGGACCCAGTGACTGTTTCCTGTGAGGTGGACAAGTACATTTCCTTTGGGGACTTTTTGAGACTCAAGAAGTCCAAAGTGGGCTGACCTCATTCTCCCCTCCCTCTGTAATTGCCTTGCTGAGTATGTAGGTAAAGAGCCAGAGGAGGTTTGGGTCTTCTGTCCATTGGAGTTGGTCTGCAAGGATGCTACTTCAGAAGCCTGTGTAGTCGTATTAATACTACTACTGTGGCCCCAAGAAGGGCGATACCAGAAATTAGTGGCTGGCTAAACAGAGTCCCCAAATAAGCATCCTCAAGCTGAATGTTGTGATGTCTTTGGTCCTGTGTGGGTGTCAGAGACCAACGCATTTTGCCTGTGTGCCACCCTCTCAAGAAGTCAAGCTGCGCCACCCCCGCAAGAAGTCAAGCTGCGCCACCCCCGCAAGAAGTCAAGCTGTGTCACCCCCACAAGAAGTCAGGCTGCGCCACCCCCACAGGAAGTCAAAAGCTTTATGCAGTTGACTGAGTGCAACTTTTCTTTCATGGAAGACAGCTTTCCTGTTGGCAATTACCTTTGGGAGTTACAGGCCCTAATGGCAACACCACCCTTTATTATTTCTTCACAGTGACTTAGAAGTGGGAAAGCTTGAGGCTCTCTTTGAGCCTGGACTAAAAGATGTCGACCTACCATTTCAATGTCTTCAAATGTTGGCTTCCTCATTGTGACTGCAGATGTCCTTCAAGAATGCAACTGCAGTCATAACATGTGGGTTGTCCTGCCTCAGGCAGCCCTCGGTCGGCCGGATTCCAAAGTCTGGGTCTGACGTCGGCTGATGTTGCATTTCTCTCCGACGTCAGAGCGGCTGGAGTCCATAAGCATCAGCCGACGCCATTTTCTTCAGTCTTTCTTGCCGCGCGGTGCCCGAAGCAGAAGCAGTTCGCAAGTGCTGGTCGGTCAGCTCCTGTATTCTACGATACAAGTCATCAAAAGCTAAGTACCGCTGGGGACCTTTTCTTGCCTCAGCCGATGTCAGAAATTACTGAAAAAGTTAACAATTGTCTTTCTTGTGGTAAACAAATACCTCATAAGGATTTCCACTCTTACTGTCTCCCTTGCCTGGGCCCAGACCACGACGTCTCGGTCTGTGTAGCCTGTGCTCGCTTCAACAAGCGCACTCTCAGGCGCCGGCGGAGTTCGCTGAAGACTTTTTCGCGATAAATTTGCTTATACCATGCCGCCGGATCTTCCGACATCGCAAACTCCCAAAAGCGAAAAGACCGGGACCGACATCCTCGCCCACGCCTACTACCGACTCCACCAAAACCTAGCACGAGTGCTCCGTTCCTCTGAGACGGTCTCTCCACCGCTCGAACCGAAGACACCGCAGTACCGACGACTCGATTCCAGACATTATTCCGACGCCAGTTATAGATTTTCCTCCTGATACGAAACCGAGGAAATGCCCGAGACCATTGCTGTAGACAAGGTCACTCCTGCACGGAGCTGCCAGGCCTCCTATGGCCATGTCCATTAAGGCCTACACTAGGGCTAAGGCAGCCAGCAAAACAAAGCATATTACTTCTAGATCCTTACCTCAGCCGACTCCAGAGACACAAATTATGTCCATGGCTGCTGATTTAATTTCCATGATTAGAGGTTCACAGACCCATCCAGAGAGAGATCCCAGCCTCCTCCTGATAAGGCCCGCGTTGAACCCTCTGGCCCTACTCCTTCAGATGAAGATTCTGAGGGCTCTGTCCACTCTGATAGTCAGGAAGAGCTCTTCCAGACCTATGAGGACTCAGATGCAGAAGATTCCATTCCCTAGGCCTCCCTCCTGAGGACATTTCCTTTGGGGAAGTTCTGCACACCATGAGGGAACATTTCAAGTGGCAAGGTCAAGAATATTCTGATTCTAGGAAACGCCATAGGACTTTCCTTAAGAAGCCTCAGCACAGGCCCTTAGCTATTCCTCCTGTACTTGATGTTCTGGATGATTTGTATTCTGATTCTAGTGCTACCCCTGATACTCTTCCTCCTGCACCAGCCAAGCCAGACAGGTATTACAGGGTCCCAGAAACTCATTCCCATTTATTCAGGGCCCATACTGTTGATTTGGAAACTATTTCACAGGGGCCTAAAGGAGTTTCAGCCTCTACCTCTAAAAATCCTTTGCCCTCCAACAGGGAGGCAAGGTCTTTAGAGAGATGGGGTAAAAAGGTTTACACTTCCACTACTTTATCTATGAGAGCTTTAAATTGCCTTTTTCATATGTTCCAATATCAGGATCATCTCTTAGAAGATTTACAAAAAACACTAGCTTCTCCTGATCCCTTAGACAGGAAGACCTTGCAGGAAGCTGTACATAACACTCAGCAAGTAAGCAATCACTTCCTGCAGTGTGGATATGATGCACTGGAAGCTTCATGTAGGGCAGCTATGACAGGGGCAGTGATGCGAAGACATGCTTGGTTAAAAGATCAACCTCTGCCAGATCATGTAAAAGCAAAACTTCTGGATGCACCTTTGGAAAAGAACAAGCTTTTTGGTGCAAATGCTAAGGATGTGCTAAAGACCATTGAAGAAAAAGCAAAATCAGTTCAAACTGTAAAGGATTTCCTCCAGGTTCAACCCCCCAGATTCAGTAGGAATTGGCCTTCAAAAAACTGGTCCTTTCCTAATCCAGAAAAGTTTCAAAGGGGTAAGAACAGACGTGGCCGAGGAAGAGGCCAGTACAGAGGCCGTTACAGGGGACGTCAATGGCAGCCAGGAAACCAAAGAGGTGACGCAGGGGTTTCTCCTGCCCAACAACCACAATCTCAATGACTTTCCTCTACTACTGCCTACCAGGGAACAACTAGAAGCTCCCTTGGGCGGAAAATTATCTCTGTTTGCAGAAAACTGGCACAGACTGACAAAGGACAAATGGATTTTGGACATTATAGACAGAGGATACAGGTTTCATTTTCATACCCTGCCAAGAAAACAAGGCATGCCAAATCTACCACAACATCAAAGGGCAGAGGCTATCAAGCAAATCTCTGCTAACTCAAATGAAAGCAATAGAAAGAGTTCCACAACAAGAACAAGAACAGGGATTTTACTCAAGACTGTTCCTTGTTCCAAGAAAAGAAACTCAATGGAGACCAATACTGGACTTGTCCGCATTAAACACCTTTCTCATAGTACCAAAGTTCAAAATGCTGACTCTGCAGGAACTCCTTCCCATGCTGGGCAAGGAGTTGTGGCTGATTACTCTGGACCTCAAGGAGGCATACCTGCATGTCCCTATCAGACACAGTTGCAGAAGATACCTCAGATTTCTTGCAGGGCCAGAGCATTATCAATTCTCAGCATTGCCATTTGGCTTATCTACTGTGCCCAGAGTGTTTACAAAATGCCTGGCTTCAGTAATTGCTCATTGCAGGCTCCAGGGTATACAAATTTACCCACCTGGACGACTGCCTCATACAAGCGGACGACAAATTGATGTTGACAAAAATCTGGAATATGTCATACGATTACTTCAAGCTCTGGGATACACAGTCAACTTCCAAAAGTCAAGACTGCAGCCATCCCAGCAAATAATCTTCTTAGGAGCCAAACTAGACACAGCCTCTCAAATGGCTTACCTGACAGAAGACAAGCAAGAGAAGTTAACTCAATACTTCAAAGATTTAGCAAAACTCACCCAGATGACTGCAAGGAGTTTCCTCCAGGCCCTGGTTCACATGGCACCCTGCATTTTCCTGGTTCCATTAGCAAAACTACACATGAGAAAGCTTCAATGGTACCTAAAAAACGTTTGGTCTCAGCACAGCAACAACTTGGAGAATCATCCCACTCATTCCATGCTTACAAAAGGAATTCCTATGGTGGGCTTCGGTGAGCAAGGAAAACACAGGTTTGTCATTCAAAAAACCACAGATAACACAGACCATGACTACAGATGCCTCAGACCTCGGATGGGGGGCGCACATGGAAGGCAGATGTATACAAGGACAATGGTCTCCAAAGGAAACACATCTGCATATAAATCAAAAGGAAATGCTGGCAGTAATGCATGCTATCGAGGCTTTTCAAAACCAACTCCAGCAAGGTCGCTTAATGATACGGACAGACAACACCACTGTGATGTGGTACATAAACAAGCAGGGGGGCACTCACTCTTATCCCTTTGCAGACTGACAATGCAGCTTTGGGAGAAATCACTGAGTCTAAACATCTAGTTACAATCACAGTTTGTTCCAGGAAGAGACAATGTGTTGGCAGACAGCCTAAGCAGGAATTTCACAGATCCACACGAGTGGAGGTTGCATCCGAAGGCTTTCAGACAACTCACTTCGACATGGGGCAAGCCAGAAGTGGACCTATTTGCCTCTCACCTCAATCATCTACTACCAAAATTTTGCACAAGGACATACCATCCAAAGGCTTGGAAAATAGATGCTCTTTCATTCAACTGGAGCTCCCTAGCAATCTATGCATTCCCACCTCTGCCACTGATGACCTCAGTATTACTAAAGATCAAAGCAGAGAAGCCCAAGGGAATCCTAATAGCTCCGGATTGGCCAAGACAACACTGGTACTCACTACTACGGAGCATATGTCACACCAGGAGGTGGGCCCTCCCTCAGTGGCCTCTACTTTTGACTCAGCACAATTTCGAAACACTGCATCCAAACCTTCAGACTCTGCAGCTAACAGCCTGGGAGATCCCATAAATAAATTCAGCTTACCTCTCTCTAAGGAAGTTCAGCGGATACTAACAGAGGCTCGAAGACCATCCACCAGAAAGGTCTACTTAGCCAAGTGGAAAAGATTCAGCAATTGGAATACCAGCAAAGGGCATGATGCATCATTACTGAACATCCCACTTATCTTGGAATATTTGGCAGATATGTTACAGAGTGGCCTCTCATATTCATCAATAAAAATACATGCATCTGCCATTTCAGCTAGATACAACACTGATCCTCCTGTTTTTTCTCACCCCTTACTTAGACAATTCCTCAGGGGAATCAAGAACATTAAGCCACCAAGAAAGGCCCCAGTGCCAGCCTGGGACCTCAATTTTGTCTTAGAAAAACTGACTCTACCTCCTTTTGAGCCAGCAGCTTCAGTTGACTTGCAATTTCTCTCATGGAAAACAGCTTTCCTGTTGGCAATTACCTCAGCAAGAAGAGTTTCGGAACTACAGGCCCTAATGGCAATACCACCCTTTATTATTTTCCACAGAGACAGGGTTTCATTAAGGACCAACCCTACCTTTATGCCAAAGGTGGTATCTAGGGTTTCTTTAAATCAAGCCATTCATCTGCCTGCCTTCTTCCCCAATCCTGAGAATAAGGGGGAAAGGCTTTTACATACCTTGGACATTCATAGACAACTTCGATACTACCTGGACAGAACCAAGACCAGTAGGAAGTCTGAACAGCTTTTTGTAGCTTACGCCCCTGCAGTCCAAGGAAAAGCAATTTCAAAACAGACTATTTCTAAATGGATTGGACATTGCATCAGATTCTGTTATTCCTTTCATGGAAAGACTGTTCCAGCCTATGTCAGACCACATTCCACCAGAGCTACAGCCACCTCTACAGCTTTTTTAAGAGGGGTGCCTACAAAGGACATTCTAGAAGCTGCTACATGGAGCTCCGTGCATACATTCTCAAAACACTACAATCTCCCCCTATATTCCAGATCCAGAGCAGGCTTTGCTTTGGCAGTCCTGCAGGGTTTGATTGCCACACCATCACTCTCCTAGAGCACATCTCCTCCCCCAGCTAAGCTATGGTATTCTACCCACATGTTATGACTGCAGTTGCATTCTTGAAGGACATAGTACAGTTTTGTACCTACCATAAATGTAGATGTCCGAGACATGCAACTGCAGTCGGGTTTTCCCTCCCTCCATACCCCTCTATGCTTAGGGTCCACTCCTATCCCCCTCTCTCTCTCTTAGCTGGGGATATCTGTTATGGTGTATTTGTTTTATTGCTCATGTATTTGTTTGGAATCCTGATGTCTTTCATGGATGCATCTGCAGTCATAACAACTGGGTTGTCCTGTTGCCAGGCAGCCCTTCGGTCGGCCGGATTCCAAAGTCCGGGTCCGGCTTCGGCTGATGTCGCACTTCACTCGACGTCATCTCTGCTGGTCTTCGGGTATAAAGGCATCAGCCGACACCATTTTCTTCAGTCTTTCTTGCCGTAGCTCAAGCAGAAGCTGTTCGCAAGTGCCGGTCGGTCAGATCCAGAGATTACTACTGCCGAATACTCCTTCGAAGACTTCTAAAAGCTAAGTACCCCGTTGGGGACTCTTTCTTGCCTCAGCCGATGTCAGAAAAAGTCAATAACTGTTTAACTTGTGGGAAACAAATACCTCATAAAGATTTCCACTCTTACTGTTTGCCTTGTTTAGGCCCAGACCACGACATAGCAGCCTGTTCGCCTGTGCTTCTTCAACCGACGAACGCTTAGACGCCGGTCGGAGTTTGCTGAACAGTTTTTCGCACTGAATTTGCAGACATTATGCCGCCGGATCCTCCGACTACCCAAATTATTAAAAACGCAAAGAAAAGACCGACACTGGGTCCGCGGTTTCGCTGAAACCATGGTTAAGCAAATCATGAGTGTCTCGGTTTCGCCGAAACCGAAAACTGATCAGAGTACAGCCGAATCAATGACTACTACTGAGGTTCCGGTTACCTTACTTGAATCGGCCTCAGAAATTTTACCCACTACAGTGGTTACTAGTGACTTATCAGACACCATCCCTTTGGATGTCTCTACCCCAGCACGGTGCTGCTAGGCCTCCTGCAGCCATGTCTATTAAGGCCTTCGCCAGGGCTAAAGCAGCCAAATCTACTAAGTCAGTGCCTGTTAAACCCCCCTCAACCAGGCCCACTTCTAGTTCACAAATGCTTACTCTGTCAGAAGATTTAATATCCTTAATTAGGGATCTCAATCTCACCCAGACAGGGCCTCTCAGCCCCAGAAAGAGACCTAGAGCAGAGCCCCTCGAGCCTGTGTCCTCTGATGATTCTCAAGGAAGACTCAAATATTACAGACCAGCGAGAGGGTGCTTTCTCCAATTTTGACGACTCACATGGTGAAGAATCCATTCCAGATGCTTCCCACCAGAAGAATTCTCCTTTGGGGAAACCTTACATGCCATGAGAGAACAATTCCAATGGCAGGAACAGGATTTTTCAGACTCCAGAAAAAGACTTAGGACTTTTCTGCACCTACCACAACACAGGCCCTTAGCTATACCTCCTGTCCTCTCTGTTGTGGACGATGCATTTAATGATGTTTGCACTGCACCAGATTCTTACCTCCAGCACCTGCCAAACCAGATAGATTTTACAGGGTGCCAGACACTCATCATCACCTATACAAGGCCCTCTTGCAGACCCCAAACTATATCCCAGGGCCCTAAGGCAGTAGCCTCAACCACAGCAAAACCCTATTCCTTCTGAAAGGGAAGCCAGGTCTTTAGACAGATGGGGCAAAAAGGTTTACACCTCTGCTACTCTCTCAGCTAGAGCTTTAAACTGTCAGTTTCACATGATACAATACCAAGAGTTTATACTTGATCAGTTAACTAAAAAGCTATCCTCTGATGACTCTATAGATAAGAAAATCTATTAGAAATGGTAAATAACATACAACAGGTTAGTAACCATTCCTTAAAATGTGGCTATGATGCACTGGAGGCTTCATTTAGATCAGCCATGACTGGCACAGTGATAAGAAGACATGCATGGCTGAAGGAACAAGTTTTACCGGATCATGTTAAAGCTAAGTTATTAGATGCTCCTATGGATAAGACCAGTTTGTTTGGTACACCTGCCCAGCAAGTAATGAAGAAAATGGAAGAAAAGGCAAAATCTGTACAAACGGTTAAAGATTTCTTGCAGGTTCAGCCCCCAAGGTTTAGCAGGAACTGGCCTGCCAAAATTGGTCCTTTCCTGACCCCACAAGATCCCAAAGGGGCAGGAATAGACGCTCCAGAGGCAGAAATCAATCCAGAGGGGGTGCCTACAGAGGACGACAGTGGCAAGGTAATAACAGAGCCACAGGTACAGCCACTACCACTACAACAGGGCAATCACAGTGACTTGATTCTAACTCCGCCTACCAGGGAACAAATAGCAGCACCCTTAGGCGGAAAATTAACCTTATTTTCAAAGAACTGGCACTATATCACAAAAGACAAGTGGATTTTGCAAACCATAGACCAAGGTTACCGGTTCCACTTCCACACTGTACCAGTCAAAAGAGGAATGCCAAACCTACCTCCAAATCAAAAAACAGAAGCTCTACAGCAGATAATGCAATTAACAAAGATGAGAGCTGTGGAAAGAGTACCAATAACAGAACAAGGCAAAGGATTCTACTCCAGACTATTCCTAGTTCCAAGAAAGGAAAAAGTTGGAGACCTATTCTCGATCTGTCCACCTTAAACACATACATCATTGTCCCAAAATTCAAGATGCTGACCCTACAGCAACTTCTTCCCATGCTGGGCAAGGAGTGTTGGCTGGTAACTCTAGATCTCAAGGAGGCATACCTGCACGCCCCCATTCGACCAATTTGCAGAAGATACCTCAGATTTCTTGCAGGATCAGAGCACTATCAATTCTCAGCATTGCCCTTTGGCTTATCTACTGCTTCCAGAGTATTCACAAAATGCCTGGCATCAGTAATCGCCACTGCAGACTACAGGAATCCAAATTTATCCATACCTGGACGACTGCCTGCTACAAGGGGACAACAAAAGCAAGCTGACAACAGATTTACAAAGGGTCATTTACTTGCTACAAGCATTGGGATACACAGTCAATTTGCAAAAATCAAGGCTGATTCCATCCCAAACAAGGACATTCTTGGGGAATTGGACACAGTAAAACAAATGGCATTCCTAACTGCAGAAAAACAAAAGATCTCCTCTTTACTTCTTGGCACTAACAAACCACAGCAAGCTAACAGCAAGAAAAGTTCTGCAGGCCTTGGGCTTCATGGCATCATGCATAATCTTGGTTCCACATGCCAGACTACATATGAGAAAACTACAGTGGTACCTAAAGAATTTATGGTCCCAACACAGGCACAGCCTAGAAGCAGAAATTCCACTAATTCCATGCCTAAAACAGGAGTTCCTATGGTGGGCTCAAGCATGCCAGTCAAACCCAGGCTTACCCTTTCACAAATATCAAGCAAGCCAAACCATCACAACAGATGCCTCAGACCTAGGATGGGGGGCTCACATGCTGGACAAATGCGCAAGGATTGTGGACGAGGACCAACTTCACCTGCACATCAACCTAAAAGAAATGCTGGCAGTAAAACTGGCAATCCAAAAATTCAGACCATTTCTCAAAGAAGGCCATTTGATGATAAGGACAGACAACACCACAGTCATGTGGTACATCAACAAACAGGGAGGCACTCATTCATACCCCCTATGCAGAATGACTTTGGACCTTTGGAACCTGGCACTCAGCTACAACATCCAGTTACAGGCAATGTTTGTACCGGAAAGGAGAACACTCTAGCAGACATGTTAAGCAGAACCACCTCGGATGCTCACGAATGGATGCTACATCCGACATCTTCAAGACCATCGCAAAGAAATGGGGAATGCCACAGATAGATCTATTCGCTTCCCTCTCAACCACCAGCTCAAAAATTCTGCACAAGGACATTCCATCCACTTGCATCGAAAGTGGATTTGCTCTCCTTCAGCTGGAAAGGCCTGACAGCATATGCATTCCCACCTCTTCCCTTGATACACAAGGTATTACTAAAAATCAAGGAGGAACGCCCAAGGATAATCCTGATAGCTCCAAACTGGCCAAGACAACACTGGTACCCATTGCTGAGGAGCATGTCTCGACAAAATGTGGTCAATACCCTGATGCCTTTGATGTTAACTCAGAACAACTACAGCATCATGCATCCAAACCTAAAAACGTTGCAGCTAACTGCATGGCACATCACATAGCAGCAACTATTCCAGATCTCTCCCAAAGGGTGAAAGACATTATCCTTGAAGCCCGCAGACCTTCAACAAGAAGGAACTATGCAGGGAAATGGAAAAGGTTTGTCATTTGGAGTGCTGAAAGAGGGAAGGATGTGTCGAATATAGATATGGCTAACATTCTGGAGTACTTGGCAGAGCTTCTACATACAGGCCTGTCCTATTCCTCCATCAAGATACATGCATCAGCTATTTCAGCAGAATACAACTTTGATCCACCTGTCTTCTCACATCCTCTACTCAGGCAGTTCCTCAGAGGGATCAAGAATGTAAAACCTCCTAGGAAACCACCACTGCCAGCTTGGGATTTGAACTTTGTGCTAGAAAAGTTGACACTCACACCTTTTGAACCAGCAGCAACAGCAGACCTACAGCATCTTTCATGGAAAACTGCTTTCCTACTGGCAATAACCTCAGCAAGGAGGGTTTCTGAACTTCAGGCCCTAATAGCAGTACAACCCTTCCTAATCTTCCACCAAGACAGAGTGTCCATGAGGACTAATCCTACATTTATGCCTAAGGTGGTATCCAGAGTGTCCTTAAACCAGGCAATCCACCTACCTACCTTCTTCCCAACCCACAAAACAGAGGGGAAAGAATGCTGCATACCTTGGATGTACACAGACAGCTACGTTACTACCTGGACAGAACAAAAAGTAACAGAAAAACTGACCAGCTTTTTGTAGCCTATGCAACAGGAAGGGAAGGAAAAGCAATTTCCAAACAGACAATCTCCAAATGGATAGGAAATTGCATACGATTCTGTTACTCCTTCCATGGAAAACCAATTCCACAGAACATACAACCTCATTCTACAAGAGCAACAGCCACTACCACAGCCTTCTTACGAGGAGTGGCAACCAAGGACATTATTGAGGCGGCTACTTGGACCTCCGTGCATACATTTGCCAAGCATTATAATTTACCTCTGTATTCTAGATCCCGAGCAGGGTTTGCCACTGCTGTACTGCAAGGGATCCTAACCACACCATAATCTATTCTTCCTCCTCCCCTAGTTGGCTATGGTATTCTACCCAGTTAGTTATGACTGCAGATGCATCCATGAAGGACATAGTACAGTTTTGTACCTACCATAAATGTAGATGTCCTTACTGGATAGCATCTGCAGTCAGGATTACCCTCCCTCCTTCCCTCTGTGGTACTCCTAGGTATTTACCCTCCTAATAGCTAGCTGGTGGGGAGTCTCTTATGGTGTATTTGTTTGTATATATGTACATACATGCTTATTTTTTGTTTGCCTTCTATCCTTTGGGAAACATTGGCATTTTTACCCAAAATTTAGACTTCCAAGAGGGCAACTGGCATCTGGGGCAAGAAACACTGAAGAAACTGGCCGGCTGATGCCTTTACCCAAGACCAGCAGAGATGACGCCGGGTGAAGTGCGACATCAGCCGCCGGACCCGACTTTGAACGCCGATCAAGGGCTGCCTGGCGACAGGACAACCCAGTTGTTATGACTGCAGATGCTATCCAGTTCGGACATCTACATTTATGGTAGGTACAAAACTGTACTTTTTTGTCTTCCAATTTGATTACAGCCTTCCTTGGAGGGCACCTGGCATCTGGGGCAAGAAACACTGAAGAAAATGGCGTTGGCTGATGCTTATATACTCCAGCCGCTCTGATGGAGAGAAATGCGACATCAGCCGACGTCGGACCCAGACTTTGGAATCCGGCCGACCGAGGGCTGCCTGAGGCAGGACAACCCACATGTTATGACTGCAGTTGCATGTCTCTCGGACATCTACATTTATGGTAGGTACAAAACTGTACTTTTCTTTAAATCAAGCCATTCATCTGCCTGCCTTCTTCCCCAATCCTGAGAATAAGGGGGAAAGACTGTTGCATACCTTGGACATTCACAGACAACTTCGATACTACCTGGACAGAACCAAGGCCAGTAGGAAGTCTGAACAACTTTTTGTAGTTTACGCCCCTGCAGCCCAAGGAACAGCAATTTCAAAGCAGACTATTTCTAAATGGATTGGACATTGCATCAGATTCTGTTATTCCTTTCATGGAAAGACTGTTCCAGCCAATGTCAGACCACATTCCACTAGAGCTACAGCCACCTCTACAGCATTCTTAAGAGGGGTGCCTACCAAGGACATTCTAGAAGCTGCTACATGGAGCTCCGTGCATACATTCTCCAAACACTACAATCTCCCTCTATACTCCAGATCCAGAGCAGGCTTTGCTTCGGCAGTCCTGCAGGGTTTGATTGCCACACCATCTTTTTCCTAGAGCATTCCTCCTCCCCCAGCTAAGCTATGGTATTCTACCCACATGTTATGACTGCAGTTTCATTCTTGAAGGACATAGTACAGTTTTGTACCTACCATAAATGTAGATGTCCGATAGACATGCAACTGCAGTCGGATTTTCCCTCCCTCCATACCCCTCTATGCCTAGGGTCCACTCCTATCCCTGTTTCTCTTAGCTGGGGATATCTGTTATGGTATATTTGTTTTATTGCTCATTTATTTGTTTGGAATCCTGTTTTTGTCTTCCAATTTGATTACAGCCTTCCTTGGAGGGCACCTGGCATCTGGGGCAAGAAACACTGAAGAAAATGGCGTCGGCTGATGCTTATGTACTCCAGCTGCTCTGACGTCGGAGAGAAATGCGACATCAGCCGACGTCGGACCCAGACTATGGAATCCGGCCGACCGAGGGCTGCCTGAGGCAGGACAACCCACATGTTATGACTGCAGTTGCATGTCTATCGGACATCTACATTTATGGTAGGTACAAAACTGTACTTTTTGACTGTGTAGATACCTTGGCCAGTACTGCCCTTCCTTATGGTGGAACTCAAACTGTATCTTGGGTCTCTAGTTAAATAGGTTTTCTGTTTGGTCATATCCAGCAAAGGCATCCTTAAAAGGAAATAAATCCTTACCGTTCTACAAAACCTTTATTACCCATCTCTCACTACCACCTTCTCTTCTAAACCAAGCCAACTCCAAACAAAACCCTCTTGCTGCCAGAAGACAAGGCTGCACCATGTTTCCCACACTGAAGACAGAGCTGTCTGGACTCTGGTCTGGGACTGCACTCAGGTGAGTGTGGAGGGAGCATTCCCCAAGCTCTCCATGGCTTGGCGAGCCATAACTAAGGACCACTTAGTCGTAGGCTTTATTACTCTTGAGCACATCTTAGAGTTCTGCAGCTCCTCCCCAGAAAGACATCTACGTATAGACTAGTTTGCTTCAGTGGGCCATTCCTGACAGGTGCAGACAGTACAGCTGATAGAGTCCTTGTAGGCTGTCCTGCATTTGAAACTGGGGAAGAAGTTTTCTGTTGCGTGATCACTGTACTACAGGGAACATTTGGTTTCCATTCTGTTCTGGGCCTCAGACCTCAGCAAGAATGATAAGTCTGGTTCAGTTATGGCCCTTGTCTGTCTGCTGTTGTAGTTTGTTTGGATGAGGTTTGTGGACGTGTTGAACATTTTTTGGCTCGTTAGTGTTGGTCCATACATTTGGACTTCACTGCCTAGATGATTTTCCAGGGTTATGACCTTAGTGACTACAGTCTTGCCTTTATCTTTTGGACTTGCCCTGCACAGTTTTCATACTGACATTTTAAACCTGAGGATACAGTTACTATAGTGGGCTGTAAGGTGTCAATTACTGAAGAGCAGTCATCTTCAGTGACCTTGTCTTATACCGCTGTCACTTGGCCTGGATTGAAGGACAGTCCACACCAGTCTTTTCTTCATGTTTTCATTCCTGTAGCTTACCATGTTGCAAGGTTGGATGACAGTCCCTTCGCTGGTGGGATGGGTGGACTACCATGGTTTCCATGGGTCTATATTAGAATATCGAAAGATGTAAACACCGAATGTTTAAATGTCGAACTGATTTCAGTGAAAGCTGAAAACAACGAATATACAAAACAGCAAATTTTTTCCTAGGGAAAAAAGTTGCTGTTCCAAAACACATACACACAACACAAGCACACCAAACAAACAGCAATCCACACAAATACACCTAAAATCTTACACCTAACCCTACACTAACTATACACACACCACTAACTATGCACTTACCCTAACCCAAACCCTAACACTAAGGTCCGTCACTATCGCACACTCACCTCACCCGCGCCCTAACGCTAACTCACCTACCCTGCCCTAACCCTCACATCCACACAATCGCAGACTTATCTGACCTGCGCCCTAACCCTAACTCACCTAACCCACCCTAACCCTCACATCCACACAATCACACACATACCTAACCCGCACCCTAACCCTACCTAACCTAACCCACACTCAATCGCACACTTACCTGAACCCAACCCATAACTTTACACCACAGTGCTGAAAATACCGAAGCAACAGAAATGGACAACTGAATTCTTTCCCTAGGAAAAAATTTGGTTTTCTGTTGCTTCAATATTTTCAGCTTTCGCTGAATACAGTTCGACATTTAAACATTTGGTGTTTCCATCTTTCGATATTCTAATATAGACCCAGTTTCCACATGGTGTAAGGGGAATGATTATGCTGGAAATGGGCATGGTGAAGCTTTAACCTGTTGTATTGACTATGAAGGTCCAGGACAAACAGCTTCTACTAGAGCATTGCGTTATCCAGTCAAATAGTACACCATGTGATATCTAAGCAAACAAAGTGGTACAGTATCATATCCCTTGTGCAGGGAGGCAGGAATTCTCTGATAGTGGGCCATAGATAGGGACATCAGATGCAGTGGTTCCCATTCCTGGAGAGCTTTATATACTGACAGACTCTCTCAGCCACTTCTCTAGCCCTCTACTTAAGGTATAAATTCAGTGGCCATGCCTTTTGAGGGTCTTCCATGAAAGGAGCTTTGAGACTGACCAGTTTGCCACTCAAAATTTGGTCCTCCCCATATTTTGCTCATTCTTGCTGGGAAAGAGGAAGTAGCAGAAGACACATTGCGCTTCCTGTGGCATATGAGATTCCTGTACGCACTACCTCCATTCCTGCTGATTCCTTGTGTCACAACAAAGTCCGTTGAAGAAAGTCCGAAAGGCTTGTCTTCACTGCACTGTGACCATAAGGGTGAGATGTCAAGCCTCAGGTCCACTGTGGTTATGGGAATTCTGTAAGTGCTAGCTAGGGATGTCCCATAAGGTTGGAGTGATAACTGATTCCACCTTAGTGTGGCTACAGTTGTTGACCTCTTCATCTAACAGGGTCAACTGACAGGAGTCACAGAGATAATTAAGGCCCTCTGTTTAGCTGGCCTGTGCCGGCAGATCAGCACTCTGAAGTTCTCCAGCTGGTCAACTTATAGGTAATCCTGAAATATCTCATTTATTTATTCAGTCTGGGCCTCGGTTATTCCAGCTAATGATGAATTTGTAACCTGTTTATTGGTCATGGCCCTGTGGAGGGCTGGATTGTGTCCTAGCACTAATTCAATGAATTGAGTGCTGTGTCTGTCATTCCTTGAACTCCTGTACTACTTCCTTGTAACTTTCAGCATATCAAGATGGCTGAATGAAGAGGACAGAAACATGATGTGTGCTGCCAGTTTCATTGACGTGTTCTGGGGATTCATGTGTAGCGCCACCAGTACAACCTAAGCCATATACCATTATCTAGAAAAAAATCAACATAAACCCCTTTTGGCAAATTTAACAAGGATCACTGCAAAAAGTCAGATCCCCTTGCTCTGTCCTCAATTTCTAGTAAAGACGGTCAGATTGACAACTTTCTGAATCCTGAGAATCTCACCTGTATGGCACACCTCATTCAGAATTGCATGTTCTGATGTTACTTGCTTTGTTTCTGCAGTTTTTTTTTTTTTTTTTTTTTTGATGCCTAGAGATTTAGCTTACCCTGACAAGGTTGTCTACATGGCAACTTTTGCTCAGAATGTCAGTACGATGAAATGTAAAGGATAAAATTGATGCAGTTTTTTGGTGGCCTGGGCCTTGGAAAATGTGTTTGATCTTGGAATACCCGCTTTCCACAAATATCTGAGACTTTGTTGAGCTGTGTTTCCACTAGAATTCAAATGGCTGCTATCTCTAATTTCAGTCAAGGTTTTCAAAATTCATCTCTGGATTCTCTGAAAGTTTGCAAAGCTCTTCTCATCAGATCATTGCTTTGGGAGCCAGTACTCCCTTGGGGTTTTCATTTTATTCTGTAGAAGGCTCACTTTGCTCCCCTTTGAGCCAGCCTGTAGAGCAGTGTATTTTTTTGTTATTTCAGGAAATAAACTAACTCTTCTTGGCACCCATCACTTTGGAAAGAAGAATTGCTGAGCTTCTGGTGTTGTATTAATTCTCTGCACCTGATCATCCACAAAGATGGAAAGGTAGTGCAAACCAGCCCTACCTTTATACCAAAGATACCTATAGAAGTTACTTTTTGTGACTATGTTGATCTTCCATGATTTCTTCTGCATTGTGACAATACAGCAATGTACTTGTTGCACTCTGTGGATATATGCAAGGATTTGTACTTTTAGCTAAGCAGAACTGAAGACTAAAGAGAGAATTTGCAGTTATATGTGTTAAAATAGGCAGTAAGGCTCCCCAGGTGTGTGTTTGGATCAAATTTTATGATTATAATAAGCAGTTGCAAATTGAGCTGCTGATTTATCCATAAGGACTTAAGCTATTTCACAAACTTTTTCAAGCCTGCACCCATATATGTGTAGCTGCAGCTTTGGCTTCTCTGAAGACCTTTGCAGGACATTTCAAGCTGGATGTGGTCTCCAGGTCACAGTCTTCCTTTGGAACCACAGTTACTCAGATTCCTTTCATGAGGCTACCCATGTCAGTTTGCTGGAGACTGTCCATTGGTTGAGGAGGATGAGCAAAACTTTGCCATATTTGAAAGTTATATAGATACCTGAATGATAGATATCACATGACCAAGATTTATTCTCCTCAACATCCCCACACACCATCATGCAGTCTAGCAGAAAGGGTCTCTCTTTCAAGCTGTTTATTCCAGATCTGGGGAAAGATGATGATGTGGGTAAAGGGGAGGAGCTGAAGCCTGGGAAACTTTTTTTCTTTCAAATAGAGTGAAAGTTGGTGCTTCAGTCCTAGTGACTGAGGAGAATCGGTCATAAGAATGTAGATCTGTCATTATGGGAAGCATGTAACTTTTGATGACCTTCCCTGGATCACAGTTGCAGTATTCCAGTACTGATGGACTGTCCTGCCTGTGGTAACCTAACATCTAGCTGGCATACTAAAACCATAACTTTCCTGATGCAGCCTATGCCCAGCATATAACGTCAGCCTGTAGTCCTAGGGGCATAAGATCTTCAGATTTTCTTGCTCCCAGTCCAAACACAGGATCTTTGCACCTGTTGGTCTGAATACCACATTGATATTGCCCCTACCACTGCGTAGACTTAGTCAGATAAGTACCCCATTGAGGAACCTTTTCTACACGAACAACTACGCTAGACAACTACTAATTTGAAACTAGCAGAAAAAACTGAGACAAAAACTTTTTTTTGCATATGCTACTACTGGTGTAAGGAAGAGCAATCAAACAGACAACAATCAAATGGACAGGAAGTGCATTCGATTTTCTTCTCCACTTTTTTGGAGCAGTTCCTGAAAAGTATCAGGCCTCACTCCACATCACAAGGGTGCCACCACTAAGCCCTTCCAACAAGGGGTGTTCCAAGCTACAGCCTGGCTACTTACTTGGAGCTCCCAATACCCTTCCAAGTTGCTATTACAATCTACCTTTATACTCCCAGATCAGGCAAGGTTTCTTGCAGCCTACAGGGATCTGTCAGCCCATCCTCATCAGTACCTCCTCGGGTTGATTTCCAGATTGGCTCTGGTATCGCTACATGGTACCAGATGCATCCTTGAATGACATAATAGCATTTTGTTTGCCATTACCTACCCATAAATGTAGAAAGAAATGAGGGTGCACATCTGTAGCTCCCTCCCTCCCTACCCCTCTGTCCCCTTCCTGAGGTACCCCTCTAGTTAGCTACCTACCTAATCTATTATGGTGATATTGTGTGTTTGTACTATAATACTTATTTGCAAATGTTTGGAACTTTTCTGCATTTTATTTTATGCCTTCCTAGAGGGCTAGCTGGCATCTGGGGCGATGCAAACTGAGGAAAATAACCGTCGGCTGATGCTTTTATACCCCCAGGCGCCTCTGATCTTGAGGAAAGTGCGACATCAGCCGAGGCCAGACCCAGACTTTGGAATCCGGCCGACCGAAGGGCTGCCTGAGGCAGGACAACCCATATGTTATGACTGCAGATGCATACCTATCGGACATCTACATTTATGGTAGGTACAAAACTGTACTTTTCACTACGTCACTTCAAGGAAGGATGGGTTTTACTGTCTACCTCAGTTTTCTCTGACTCCATCCCAGGATCTAGTGTTCTTAGGTTGCAGACTGATAATCACTCAATAACAGCCTTCCTCCATCAGGAGAACATTTCATCCCTGTCCACTTACTTCCAGTCATTGATTCCCCTGGGTTCGACCTCAGAAAGAGAAATCCTAAGAGCCATAGGATGTTCATCGTGTTTCACTGTTGCAGTCATTACTCTTGGGTTATCCTGCAGGCAGGCTATCTGCAGTCGGCCAGAATTCCAAAGTCTAGGTCCGGCGTCGGTTGCTGTCGCCTCCTCCCTGATGTCAGTGTGCCAGGGGTATAAAAGATGCAGCCGACACCATTTTCTTAAGTCTTTCTTGCCGCGCAGTGCCCGAAGCAAAAGCAGTTCGCAAGTGCCAGTCGGCCATCTCCTGAGATTTTCACAGACGAATTTCAGATCCGAAGTCTTCATTAAAGCTAAGTACATTGTTGGGGAAACTTTTTTCTTGCTCCAGACCGATGTCAGAAAAAGTTAACAATTGTATTTCTTGTGGGAAGCAAATACCTCATAAGGATTTTCATTCTTACTGTATTCCTTGCCTAGGCCCTGATTATAA
Source organism: Protopterus annectens (assembly GCF_019279795.1). NCBI lineage: Eukaryota > Metazoa > Chordata > Ceratodontiformes > Protopteridae > Protopterus > Protopterus annectens. The sequence continues at coordinate 102,537,118 of NC_056728.1, read as the reverse complement.
CGTTGCTAGCTGCCGGTTTTGCACTAGATTCAACCAGCACACTATTAAGCGTTGGTTTGATTTTGCTTTTCATTACTTTGGCCAAAAATTCAATTATGTAATGCCGTCGGAACAGCCGACGACCGGAGTTTCTAAAAAACACAAGGAAAAAGAGAAGGATAGGCATCCGAGATCCAAAACCGACGACGAGGCTTCCGCTAAGCCAGTCGCCGGTTCGCCAGTTCTCAGTGAGGTGCTTTCGCAGCCCCTGACGCCCACTACCTCCGAGCCACAGGCCGCTGACGACTCCCACGTGGAGCTAGCTAGGCCTCTGGATACTCAAGGTATTGGACACTCGGAAATCATTCCCTCAGATGGGTCCGGAGCCGCTGAGCAGGCATCTGCTTCTGAGGGTGTTTTCAGACCCACACAGCTATATGTAAAGCCTACTTCAGCTTCTAAAGCAAAGACTAAAGCAGCTTTAAAGACAAAGAAACAAGTACAGCATTCTCCAGGACAAACTTCCATGCCTAAGAAACAGATGCTAAAAATGTCCGAAGACCTTATTACCTTGATCAGGGGTTCCCATCCCTGTCCTGATAAGAGGCCTAGGCAAAAGACAGACTATGACTCTTCAGATCAGGTTTCCATTTCCTCTGACTCCTGTTCTGTACCGGAATACTCTCTTCCTCCCTATGAGGATTCTGATGCTGAAGAATCCATTCCTTCAGCCTCTCCTCCTGAGGATTATTCTTTTGGGGAAACCCTGCATACCATGAGGGAGCACTTCCACTGGGAGAGCCAAGATTATTCAGACTCAAAGAAAAGGCTTAGAGATTTCCTTTTACTTCCTCAGCACAGACCTCTTGCTATTCCCCCTGTGCTAGACATTTTAGAAGATGTATTTTCAGAGTCCGGCCTATCTCCAGACTCCTTACCTCCAGCTCCTGTTAAACCAGACAGATACTACAGTGTTCCAGATTCACATAAATTTCTTTATAAAAACCCTGATGCTGACCCAGAAACTATTTCTCAGGGTCCCAAAGGTGTTAAGGCTGCTACTGCAAAAAACCCTATCCCTTCTGACAGGGATTCAAGGGCACTAGACAGATGGGGGAAAAAGGTTTACACTTCTGCTACTTTGGCTGTGAGGGCTTTAAATTGTCAATTTCATATGATTAAATATCAGCAATACTTAATGTCACTGTTAAAACAGAAAATGTTGGCCAATTCTGATTGTGCCGAAAATAAGGATTTATTGCATGCAGCTGAACAAGTGGGAAAGCATACTTTGCAATGTGGTTTTGATTCTCTGGAGGCCTCCTGCAGGTTCGCAGTTACGGGTTCTGTCATTAGGAGGCATGCGTGGTTAAAGGAACAAAATCTGCCTGATCATGTTAAAGCAAAATTATTAGATGCTCCATTACAGCATGATACTTTATTCGGTGTTAAAGCAGAGGAGGTTTTGAAGAAAATGGAGGACAAAGCGAAATCTATGCAAACAGTAAAGGAATTTTTACAGTTTCAGCCACCAAGATTTAGCAGGAACTGGCCTACAAAGAATTGGTCATTTCCAGTGTCGGACAGGCCACAAAGAGGCAGATACAGACGTCCCAGAAGCAGATCCCAGCCCCAGGGCTCATACAGGCCTAAACAGTGGGGCGCTTCTACCTTCAAAAGTGGAGAGGACAAAGCACATCCATGCAGGAAACAGTCCCAGTGACTTGCCTCTGCCAGCACCAAGCACTTATCTTCTTGCAGCCCCCTTAGGGGGAAAACTAGCACTTTTCTTTCAAAATTGGCAAATGATCACCCAGGACAAATGGGTATTGAATATAGTGTCCCAGGGCTACAGGTTCCACTTTCACTCCCTGCCAAAGGCAAGAGATATGCCAAACCTGCCACACAATCAATGGGCAGAGGCACAAAAACAAGTTTCATCCCTTATGAACATGAGGGCCATTCAGCAAGTACCACAACAAGAGCAGGGACAAGGATTTTACTCAAGACTTTTCTTGGTACCCAGAAAGGACAAAGCCTGGAGACCAATACTGAACCTGTCTTTTCTAAACACATTTCTGGACGTTCTGTTTCGTTTCGATGGTGGGCACATGCCTGTCACCTCAACAAGGGACAGCCATTCACTCTACCCACAGCCAGACAGTCAATAACAACAGATGCATCAGATTATGCCTGGGGAGCACACATGGCAGGAAATGTATTCAGGGCACATGGTCCACAAGCCAAATTTATTTATTTATTTATTTTACATTTGTTGACCGGGATAGTCCGACTGGATATATGTCCATTTTCAGCAGAGGCCCGGGGAGAAAAGCTCCACAGTAAAAACAGAGATTAATACATTGTAATAAAACAAAGACAGCAAAATAAAACAAAAAACAACTTTATCTTCTATATTAGTAGATGCAACAAAGGAGATGCAGTACAGTGTGGTTGGACTCTCATATACAATATCAGGGATAAAAAATATAAACACAGATTCCAGCATACCAATTCTCCTTCTAGGCTAATCACTTTGGTTAAGAGGAGAGAGAAACAAGAAAGAAAGAGGGGATGCTTCTAGGAAGGGATCTATACCTGTCTGAGAAAGGGTTAGTCAGGACTTGAGCATTGGCATAGCCAATGTGACTTTAGATGGTGATTTAATCTTTTTTTGAAGAGGCTTAGGGAGGAAATGCAGGAAAGGCTGGGGGGGAGGGAGTTCCAGATTTTACCAATGGCATTGGTAAAAAGTGAGTCACCCCCTACATTGTTGGCTTTGACTGTTTGAACTAGTATCTTATTTGAAGAGCGCAGACTACTGAGATTATTGTAGGGTCTAATTAAATTTTTCAGCCCTGGAGTTTTGTCAGGTTGGTTCAGGATTTTATATGCTTCAATAAGTTGGGTCTTCTGTAGTAGGTTTGTGAATTCAATCCAACCTAGGTTTCTTAGGTTAATACAGTGGTGTGTTCTGTAAGGCATTCCTGTTGCAAATCTAGCAATCTGATTATAGCAACACGATAGTTTATTTAGTTCAGCTGTGTTAAGATTGGTGAGCATAGGGGAGGCAGACAGGAGGGTGGAGAGGAGATGAGAGCAGGCCATGGTCACTTTTGCTATTGGAGTTAGAAAAGATTTAATCCGGTATAGTGACCCAAGTTTTTTATTAACGACTTTAATGGTCTGATTGATATGGATATCAAATCTAGGTTTGTTGTCTATGGTGACTCCTAATAGTTTAGTATAGGAGTCTGGGGAGGTGATTGTCCCATTTTTGGATTGGATAGAAAAGGATAGGGGTGTTATCTTTTGAGTGGGATGGAAAAGTAGTAATTTGGTTTTGTTAGGATTCAGGATCAATTTACGTCCTAATAGCCAATTCTCTGGCAATCTAAGCTTTCTAACCTCCTACCTAATACCATAGGAGTACCTCAAGGATCTATCCTGGGTCCTCTTCTTTTTACTATCTTCATAAATGACCTGTATAAAGCCATCCCTGAAGCAACCTGTATTCAATATGCAGACGACTCGACAAATCTCTCCAATTCTCTACTAACATGAAACATGATTGGGTTTTGGTTAGTAGGTTGACAGGAGATGTATCAGCACAGACTAATGTCAAGTCGTCTGCATATTGAATACAGGTTGTTTCAGGGATGGCTTTATACAGGTCATTTATGAAGATAGTAAAAAGAAGAGGACCCAGGATAGATCCTTGAGGTACTCCTATGGTATTAGGTAGGAGGTTAGAAAGCTTAGATTGCCAGAGTACGGCTTGTTTCCTACCAGATAGATAGCCAAGAAACCAGTCCAGAGCTTGTTTGTCAAGTTGGAGATTTTCTAGTGTATGGTGAAGTAGCTGGTGGTTCACCATATCGAAGGCCTTTGATAGGTCAAGAAATAGTGCTGAAGATATTTTTTTGTCATTTCAGTTGAGATTGATAGTATCGGTAAAAGAGAGAAGAGCAGTGGTTGTACTGTGGTGGGGTCTAAAACCATGTTGTGAATTGGTTATTAAATTGTTCAGGGTAAGATAGTAAAGCAGTTGTTTGTGTATACACTTCTCCATGATTTTGGCCAATGGTGACAGTATTGCTATGGGCCTATAATTTGATAGTTCCGTTGATAAGCCACCTTTGTGGAGAGGTATGACATGGGATATTTTCCATATTGATGGGATGGTAGATTCTGCTATGGTTCTATTGATAAGAACTGAGATATGGTACGCAATGGTATCTGCTGCTATCTGCAAGTATTCAGCTGGGAGAAGGTCTGCAGAGAGAGTGGTTGGTTTTAATTTCTTCAGTAAGGATCTTATATAGGCAGTGGAGACAGGTTGAAATTTAAAGGTGGATTTTAGCTGTTGGAAGTTTTCCGTTTTTATAGAGTTGGTGGATGGTAATTGATTTGCTAGGGATTGTATAGTGTCAGTAAAGAAATTGTTAAAGGAATTAGCTACGTCTTCAGGGGTTTTGTCACTTAGTTTTTTTGGGGTAGGGGTAGAGGATTTACCTGGGTGGAAAAGATTATTTAGTCCAGTCCAGAATTTTTGAGGGTTGTTTTGGTGTTTATTTTGAAATTGACAATAGTAATTTTTTTTGTCTAGTAGTGTTGCTTTTTTGGTCTCATTTCTTAGTTGTTGGAATTTTATGCGGTCCGAGGTTGATTTGGTTAAACGCCATATATTCCAGGTTTTGTTTCTAATTTTGATTAGTGATATGGTGTTTTTTGTTAGCCAGGGTGCAATTCTTGTTTTTACTCTGATTGATCTCATTGGGGCGTGGGAGTTAAGTATGTTTAGGAATGTGCTATTAAAAAGAAGTACTGCCTCCTCTAGGGGGAGATGTTTAAGGGTTGCCCAGTTAAAGGATTTAAGTTCCATCAGGAATTTGGTGAGGTCAAAATGCTTCTTATTTCTGACTGACCTGTACATAGGCGGAGTGGAGCTTATTACCTTCTTTTTCATAATATAGGTGATGAGATGGTCACTAATGCTATTTGGAAGAGTCCCGGCCGTATATGTATGGTGTTGACTGTTGATGAGGATCCAGTCTAAGATACTCTCTTTTTTATTATTATTACCTACTCTGGTAGGGGAAGATATTAACTGACAGAAATCATGTAAGTTAATGTGAGTAGGGTTGTTATCTGAGGAGCATTGAGTCCAGTCTATATTAACATCTCCTAGGATTATGGTTTCTTGTGGATAGTTGTTAGATAGCCAACTAAGGATGTGTTCAAGTGTGTCAGAGTTATTCCCGAGGGGAATGTAGGTCACAATTAGATTAATACTTTTATCTTTGTTTATTTGTAGTTTTAGTGCAAGTATTTCAGCATTAGAGATCTGAGGTGGTTGAGGCGAATTGATAGTGACACTCAGTGTGCTCTTATAGAACACCGCGATACCACCTCCTTTTTTTGTCAGGTGATCAGCTCTATAAATATCATAGCCTGGTGGCATTACCTCATTATCTTTGATTCCTTGTTTTAGCCAGGTTTCTGTTAGACACATTATATTAGGGAGGTACATTGTTATTAGGGCGTGCAGGTTATGAATCTTATTATTTAGACTCTTATATTTAAGTGGTATATTTGGAGGGAGTTTGGTAGGGTAAGCGGTGGGTTGTTTACAATTGTAGTTGATTTGGGGCCTGGGTTAGGATGGATATCCCCATCTATGGTTATATTTTTTCTTATAAGGTCTAATAGTCTGATAAGCTTACATAATAATTTTAGTTCATGTTTGGATTTGGTGTGCTTTGAGTTGGGTTTAAGGGGGTTATGGTGGTTGGGGTGATATATTTTACTGGACAGTTGAAAGTTGTGAAGTTTAGAACAGCTTAGGGATGGGATGGTACTAGTTTGGCGTCTGGGGTAGAAAAAACCTGAGAGTGTTTGGTCTTCATATCAAGTTAGTAGATATATTTTGATAAAAAGCAGTGAAGTACAGAATACAATTTTTAACATTGGCTTTCTTGTGATGAGTGTTGTAGGCTTCATTTTACTTTGGGCGGTAATGCTTTGAATTGAGAAGGTGTATGGGGGTTAGACTGGGGAACTTGCTAGTGAGGTGGGTGGAGATTTAAAGTCAGTTTGATTGGCTAAAGAAGAAAAATGAGGGTGTGGTTTGTTAGGTATAAATTTAGCCCTACCGGGGGCAGGTGGGATATGGGGGCAGGGAGGGGCGCGGAGCGAGCCCGAGCGTAGCAGGGTTTTTCCAGCTCCCAACTATTTAGTGGCCAGGAAAAGTCAAGAAGAAATGGTAATTTCTTTAATTTGTAATACCAGCCTCTTACAATTTTTGTTAATTTACAGGGAGTTTCAATTTTCACCAGTAATGGTGTTTGAAATACTGTGTAGTTTATGGGTTAAGCGGGGTGAATTGCTGCTGCGTTCTGAACCCAGTACGCTAGTAATTCCAGAGGTTGCTTTAACACTTAGTTTAGTTTAGGAGGAGCTGTTATTGATATACAAGACCTTGACAAGAGTCTTTTATTTTGGGCTGCTTTTTCTTGCTGCTCGCTGTAGTTCAGCTATACTTGATACTTAGAAAGAGCGAACTGCTCTTGGGTGGGGACTTGTTAGTTTCGCCAGGGGTACACAGAGTGTTTAACGCCTAGAAGGAGATAGTAAAGCATTTATACAGACAGCAAGACACTTCATATTTTGCAGAATAAGTTATGCAGTACAACTAAAAATCAACTACAAAAAAGGTTGCAGGCTAATATTCATTTATCATATCTACGTATTATCTAAATTGCTAACAACTATATACAATCTGTCGCTTTAAAGGACAGCATACTACAGTTATGAAAAAGAGGTTAGAGACTTCTATTAGTTATTTACACCAAACCCCGTAGCTTATCTTATAGGTATAGAGCATTAAACAATCTCAGTACAGACATATTTCACCTAAGGTATCACCACATAGAGTGTCAGTTACTTTAGCGAGAACACAAGCCAAGTATGAAATATCAAAAGAGATAACAAATGCGTTTAAATTGTGGTCGCCACTTCATATACTGATACAACGTATTGCATAGTTTTTTTTACACTATCCAGCGAGATATAATCAGCTAAATGCACTTGGTATCTCGTGTACGCATTCACGCTACCACACTGTGTCCACAGTTACCATGTATAGATTAAATATTGTACCCTAAAGTATCATGAATAAGCCCTACATATTTTCTCTAAGATATTTACAGAAATATGTATTTAATATGATAATACAAATGCATCTACATATCAATAAAAAAGAGATGCTAGCTGTTCAGAATGCCGTGACAGCTTTCAAGGATCTACTCCATCCAGGACAACTACTGATAAGGACGGACAATACTACAGTCATGTGGCACATAAAAAAACAAGGAGGCACACATTCCTACCCCCTATGCAGACAAGCCATGACTTTGTGGGACACAGCATCGACTTATCAAGTACACCTGCAAGCACAATTCCTGCCAGGAAAGAACAATACTCTGGCAGACGAACTAAGCAGAAACCTAACGGATCCCCACGAGTGGAAACTGGATCCACAAGTCTTCAGCATGATAACAAAGTAATGGGAATGCCCAGACATAGATCTATTTGCCTCCCCTCACAACTGCCAACTACAGAAATTCTACACAAGGACTTATCTTAAGCAAGCATGGAAAGTGGATGCTCTGTCATTCAGCTGGAAAACTAACAGTATATGCCTTTCCTCCTCTGCCTCTCCTCCCCAAGGTACTCCTAAAGGTCAGACAAGAGAAGCCAAGAATGATTCTAATTGCCCCAGACTGGCCACGCCAGCACTGGTACCCAATCCTAAAAAGCTTGTCTCAAGGCCCAGCCTGGACATTGCCTTTAATTCCTCATTTACTGACCCAGCGAAACAATCAGATTCTGCACAGCCAATTCAGGACCCTAAATCTGGCAGCATGGCGGATAATGTAACCATTCAAAACACTCCTCTCTCTAAATCAGTGATGGATGTTATTTTGGAGGCCAGGAGGCCCAGCACCAGAAAATCTTATGCAGAAAAATGGAAAAGATTCTGTGCTTGGAACCAGCCGCAAGGAATTAACACATCTGTTCCAAATATTCCTCAGATTTTACAATACCTAACTGAGATGCTGGACAAGGGCCTATCCTTTTCATCAATTAAAATTCATGCCTCTGCCATTTCAGGTCATTACAATATGGAACCTCCTATTTTTTCCCATCCATTACTAAGGCAGTACCTCAGAGGGGCCAAAAACATACTACCTCCAAGTAGGGCCCCAGTACCTGCATGGGACCTCAATTATGTCTTGGAAAAACTCACACTGCCGCCTTTTGAGCCAGCCAATACAGCTGATATAAAGTTTTTATCTTGGAAAACAGCTCTGCTCCTAGCAATAACCTCTGCAAGACTAGTTTCAGAGTTACAGGCACTCATGGCTATGGAACCTTTCATCATTTTCCATCCAGACAGGGTTTCTCTAAGGACGAACCCAACATTTATGCCTAAGGTAGTGTCCAGTGTGGCCCTTAACCAAACCATTAATTTGCCTACCTTTTATCCAAACCCACAGAACAAGGGTGAGAGACTTCTGCATTCCTTGGACATACACAGACAACTACGCTTCTACTTGGACAGAACTAAAGCTTTCAGAAAAACTGAGCAACTTTTAGTGGCATATACTGCAGGATCTCAAGGAAAGCCTATCTCAAAACAGACTATTTCAAAATGGATAGGCCACTGCATTCGTTTCTGCTACTCACAACATGGCAAATCGGTGCCCAAGGGCATTAGGCCTCATTCTACCAGGGCAGCAGCTACTTCAGCAGCCTTTCTCAGAGGAGTGCCAACTAAAGACATTTTAGAGGCTGCAACTTGGAGTTCAGTGCACACTTTTACAAAGCACCACCATTTATCTCTCTACTCTAAATCCAGAGCAGGCTTCGCCACTACAGTTCTGCAAGGCCTTATAGCCTCTCCTAATCCTATTTAGGCCCAGCCACCCATCCTCAGCTTTGGGATTCAACCCAAGAGTAATGACTGCAACAGTGAAACACGATGAACATAGGACAGTTGTGTACCTACCATAAATGTAGATGTTCGAGTGTATTCACTGTTGCAGTCCAGGTTACCCACCCACCATCCCCCTTTTCTTTGCTGGGACTTACCTATACTTCTCTATTTTATACAATCTATGTGGTGTATTTGCTTATAGATGAAGGAAATGTTTATTTTACTGCATGCATAATTATTGGCATTATCTTTTTAGCCTACCTTTTTGGGGGCACCTGACATCTGGGGCAAGAAAAACTGAAGAAAATGGCGTCAGTTGCATCTTTTATACCCCTGGCGCACTGACGTCAGGGAGGAGGTGACCGCAACCGACGCCGGACATAGACTTTGGAGTTCTGGCCAACTGCAGGTAGCCTGCCAGCAGGATAACCCAAGAGTAATGACTGCAACAGTGAATACACTCGAACATGTACATTTATGGTAGGTACACAACTGTACTTTACATGGCAGCCACAATACCCGAGGAGCCATTCACCAAACTACATACCAGAAAGATCCAGTGGTACTTAAAGTTCCTTTGGTCTCAGCAGTGTCACCCACTGGACTTCCAGATTCCACTCTTGCCCTATTTAAAACAAGGAGTTGGAATGGTGGGTATCTCAAATTCACCTCAATGCAGGGGTTCCCTTCCCACCCACATCCACCAGTGACCTTCATACAGATGCATCATACCTGGCTTTGGATGTATGGTTGGGCCTCACCAAAGTAAAAAGGCCACTTGTCCCATGACGTGATGTATACTTGCCCAGCTGGCATGAGACTTCACATTAAAAGCAAAATTACCCCTGCAAGCTGTTTAGATTGCTGTGTTTTCACTGACTTAATAAGCAGATCCTTGGAAAACCCTCATGAATTGATGTTGAACAGAGACTTCTTCTTGGACATAGTTCACAAGTGGCTTACTCCTCAAATACATCTTTGCCACCTACCAGAACAGACAGCTCAAGCTGTTCTTCTCTCAGCCCCCTTGTTTTCAGGCCTGGAGAATGGATGCCATGTTTTTCAAATGGGGGAGTGGGAGATCCTTTATGCCTTCCTCCCTTCCTCTAATCGCAAAGGTTCTCCTGAAGATCCAAAAGGGCAAACAAAGAATCTTGCTAGTGACTCCATTATTCACCTAGCCAGGGGTTGTCACTGCAAGTTATCCTACAAGATGGACTTAACACACTAAAAAAGGGCAGGCTCCCAACCTGACACTCTTGTGATAGAATCTTATTTCTTTTCAGACACTAGTTTTCAGAGGACATGCTCCAGGAAGCAAGCAAACCTGCCAGTAGAAAATCTTACATCTCCAAGTGGAAAATATTTTTAACCTGGTGTCTCAAGAATGAGAACCCCTTTAGGATGGGTATTCCTGTTCTGTCATATTTCTGTGTGTTACTCAAAAGTGGACTCCCCTACTCCTCTAGCAAGGCATGCTTGTCTGCCATTTCAGCCTGAATTCCTTTAAACCCTCCATTGTTCTCTAGAATTGTGGTCAAACAGTACTTAAAAGACATCATTCACTTAAATCACCCTAGGAGGACTGTTCATCTCCCCCACTGAGATCTGAAGTTTGTCCTGGAAACACTTACATTACTTCTTTCTGAACCAGCCGCATCTGCTTCATTGAAGTTTGTCCCTGGAAGACAGTTATGCTGGCTACTCTTAGCTCTGCCAGAAGAGTTTGAGCTACAATCCCTTTTGGATATTCCTCCCTTCCTCATCTTCCTTAAGATTGGATGTTTTAAGGGCCAACCCCTTTTTATTGCCCAAGGTATTAAATGAGCTTTCACTCAAACAGGCTATCCATTTCTGTACATTTTCTAATAGTCCCTAGAACAGGGATGAGGGACTCCTGTTTCCATGATGTACACAGACAACTAAAATTTTACCTAGACAAGACGAAATATTTCAGGAAAATTGACCAGCTTTCTCTCTCAGTTGGAGATAGATAGTGTGGTGACAGGATTAACCAACTTGCTCTTGAACCTGTAAATCCATTATCTTCTGTTATTCTTTCCACAGCAAGTGCCTGTCTTCATCTGTGATGTTCCATTCTGCCAAAGCTGTCTCCTCGTCTGGTGCCTTCTTCAAAGACATTAACTCCTGATCTAGCTTGGAGGTGGCCACCTGGTCTTCTTTTCACATTTTATCTGGTCTGTCTAAGATTGGTAGATGGTCCCTCTGTCTCTAACCCATCCACCTTCTACAACCTTTCACTTTGGGAATTGCCCACATATTGGAATGCAACAAGAGTGATCAAAGGAAGGACACAGTACAGTTGTGTAAGAATTTAGTATAATATTAGATCTTGCAGTAGTCACTGTTGGTGTATTGCATTTCTCTTTTTTTGTCTGATCTCCATACATTGTGGGCAGAGGAGGGGGCAGTTCCATTCTCCTTTTCTTTGCTGTTCTTGTTTGGTATTGCTTCAGTACTCAGGCTTTTACTGGGTATCCTGGCTGTAGCTTGTTTGATCTTATGCTACAATGTCCACTTATGTACCTGCATGCCTGCCGGCTGAGGTCTGGTACTCTGGAATAGGGTGCATCAGGAAGGTTTTGGCTTTGGTGCACCAACCAGATGTCAGGCAGAATAACCTGTCAGTACTGGAATACTGCACCAGTGACCGGTAGGACATCTACTGTTATGGTAAATTCTCACACAATTGTACTATTTTGGCTCACATACAAATTACCCTGAAGAGAGAGATTACTAAGTGTGTGCAGTTGAACCATTTCTCATGTAAAAAAGAATGAAACGGTTTATAGGTTCATAGTTTAATAGACAAATACTAGGCTATCAGTCTGGAGACTTTTATATGACAATAATCAAAGGTTAGAATCAAGCCCCATACCTTGTATCTCTGAGATAAAGACTTTAACCATTGTTCTAACCCATTTAGTTCTGATACTGTGCATTTTATTGTCTACATGGAATAGTTTCTCTGCTTTGGCCACCATGTAACATTTGGTGTAACAGGGTGGCTGAAACGATAAGATGGAGGCTTGATAAATGGCTTTAGCTTCATTGGGATGTATTTGGGACTGCACTATAGAACAGGAAATCAAACTGTCATGGTTCACATTTCGTACACACACACACACACACACACACACACACACACACACACACACACACACACACACACACACACACACACACACACACACACACACACACACACACATATACTTGAAATAACCATGACCTGGCTTTACACATTCTTTTATTACTGATTTGCATTTAAATAAACATTCACATTTAATGTTATTATGCTGCACCTTTCCCTGGTCCCACTTAGAAACTATCACAAATAGTTTGTCTTATGTACATAACATTTTCAGAATTGTTTGAGCATCCCCTGTAAATGTCCCAGCCCTCCACACTGGAAAAATCACCTAATTTTTAAAGCTACATGTTTGTTACTCTCCCCTTTGTGTGACCTGAATTTAATGAGTGATGTGCCGTGTCTGCCTATTGCCTACTATGCAGGCATGATAACTTGGTAACATTGGAACATTTTCTTAGATAACTGGGTATTCCTTTGTCCATGAATTCATAAGGCTGGATCATATGATGATTCTTGGGAGTTTAAGGTGCACGTGTGTAGAGAACCATGACATTTGTCACAGTGATCAGCTATCCCTTAGCATGAACTATACATTTTCTACACAATATGGTTTCTGAACTGTTCCTAAACCAGTTAATTCATCTCCTTTCCAGGACATAAACTAGGGGAAAGGGAGCTTCTCACAACCTGGATATGCACCGCTAGCTCAAGTTTTACCTGAAGAGAGTGAATTAGGAAGGTAAACCAGCTCGCTTTTCATTTACTTTACTCTTGAGGAGAGAGTTGAGAAGACTTTCTTGATAGATTGCAAGTTTCAGTGCTTATTTTCCATCAGGCAGCTAGTCAGTCAGTGGAATATGCAGCAGTCATGTACTTAGGTTCATAGCAGAATACTAGACTAACTGCCCTGAATGGGCATTTTAAGCCTAGCCAATTGCCCTTGGTCAGAACCAAGCCCTATACCTTGTGTCTGTGAGGTAAAGACCTTAACCATTGTACCAAACCCACCCTATACTATTAGAAGATGGGTCTGCCTCCAGCACTTCCTTCAAAAATGGCAATGTTGTGGCATTTGAACCGCAACCAGTTGTTCTTCACTGTACACGTTTACCCAAGAAGATACTGTATTGTGTTGTATTGTTGTATGATGTTGCATTTATTGTGACTGCAGGAGTCATTTTTTCTTGTACAAGTGTACTTCATAAATTGACTGTCTGAGTCTTGGTCATTGAACTGTACTGTTATTTTCTACCGTATGTATTCGACTCAAACATAAGACTTATCAAGTAGGGTCCTCAGTTTCAGAGAGGTATACTTTTATCATGTCCATTGACCTATGAGAGGGTACTCACTGATGGATCAGAATACTCTCCCTCCATTGCCCTGTTGTCAGGCAGCCAGCCACCCTCTCCCTCAACCAACTTCAAATTTTAGGAGTTCTCTGTAAACTGGGCAGCTGTTTACTTGTGCTTTATTTCTTAGACACACAGATGATACATTTTCATGCTTATTTTTCCTCCAAAAAGTTGTCAGACTTTGGTGAAAAGGATGAACCGAAGAAGAGAAATCAACAAAGAGGGTCCTTTCTTGAGACTGTTTACTATAGTAAAAAGATATGTTGTCGATTAAGAAATTTAAGTCATTAACAAGAAAGGAAGTGCCATAAACCTTGAGTGCAAATTACAGTATAACCTAAAATGAAGTATTAAATTATACTGTTTAATGATATCAGCAGGAAAGCTTGATTAGAAATGTCAGTCCAGTTTATGGAGATGTATCTTGTATCTATGTATGTTCAAGGAAGGAACTTGAAACTGTAAAATAACTTTGACAGAAGTACTCACAAGGAGCCTTCTGTTTTCTGTTTTTTCTTTTACCTTGCATTTGTTTTACTTTTTATTGTTTGTATTCTAGAAGAGCCCTGTTTCATCAGACTAGACAGACTATTATGTTTCTTATTTGGACAGCTGTTATGTTTTCTGGTAGGAAGAGGATGAGAAAGGGAGCTGTGTCAGTTTTCTGATGACATACAGCACTGAATTTAGGATGGTTCATAGTTATACAGGCAAGTACTAGGCTAGTAGCCCTTATGAGCCATTTAAGCACAGCCTGTTTCCTCTCAAAAGATGAGAATCAAACCCAGTACCTTTTGTCTGTGAGGTATGCACCTTAACCACTAAGCCAGCCTCCAACCCCCAAACTCCAATGGTAAGGTCATCTTTGAAGAATGATTTAATAAACAGGGGTTTCATGGTTAATAACTTTTGGCCATGGCTCTGCATTAATACAGATGCTAAAAAATTGTGCCATTATTAATATATTTTTTAAAATCTTTTCTTTTCTGTACTTGCACATAAATGATTTTTTTCATTTATATACAGTTTCAGCTAATGCGTGCTGATGGTGTGTGTTCCAGCTGAGAATGCTTTAGATGTAAAATGTGAGCCTTTGTTTCTAAAAGGAGACAATACTTTAGTTTGCCACTGTATTGGTTTAATATTAATTTGCACACAGCCTAAATTTTAACTCTTGTTACAAAGTTACCATATGGTTTCCAAATGCATTTTGACTATGTAAAATTTCTGAAATGTTTATATTTTGAATATATGGTTAATCTGCTTACTTCCAAGCAGCTTGTAGTAATTGCCCTTGCAACAGCTGTCATAGGTGTAGACCCAGGTGAATTTGTTGCCTTGGGATGAAGGATTCTGCATTTCACAGGAATTATATGAATATGTAACTTTTGTTTCTTTTATATTATGTTTATACTTTTTATGTTGCAGGACCCTCCCTAACACATTTTTGCCTAAGATTGTTGATAATATTCGGAAGTACAACATTCAAGGTCTGCTTGTTGTTGGAGGGTTTGAGGTAAGAACAGATGCTCCTTTCATTAAACACTAATTTTAGCTAGAAGTAAATGTGGTTGTCAACAAGTGGCATAAAATTTCCTGTTCGTATCCTAGACTAGGTGCTTTAACCCTTCAGATGGATTTGTGTATTGGTAGCAGTGCATTTTGGGGTTAAATCCTACCTTTTATCTCATAATTGGATAACAGATGCTTTTTTAAACAGAGTAGCAGGTAAAGTGGGATGTGGTGGTGGTTGAGTCTAAACAGGCAATAGAGAACACTTTTCATCCCAATCACTGTAAGGTTTGGGTATGTTACTCTGTAGAATAGAATAGCGTCCTACAGTTGTGTTTAATAACCCGAGAAACTATGAATTTTCCCATGTCTGCCTTTTGTTGTCTGATCATAGCCACCTTTTCTGTCTTCTTTTTATATACTCCAGTCTCATCACGCTCTTCGAAATTTTGTTGACATTGTATGCTGTTATTTTCTCCATCCAACAAGCCCTGACAGTTTTATTTTGCTATATTTTAAGTACTGACCTGCTTAGTCTGTCTCCACTTAGAAAGATGTAGTGTATACTTTAATGCTTTCAACATTTCACATATTTCTGGTGGTCATTTGAATAATCATAACATTTTTGTTTTGTTTCTACTTATAAAAACAAAGATATTCCTCTCTAAATAGAATAGGTTTCAACAATTGCTAAGTACTGGCGCATGTATTAGATAATGCTACCAGATATTTAAAGACAGAGTAGTGTTTTAGACAATCAGAACTGTTGTGGAAATGTAGAAATTCCCTAATAAGCCTAATTTATGTAAAAAGTTGGTTGTTCTATGCTGTATATTGCTAGTATAATTTGTCTTTTACAGCTGTAAGTAAAAAGCTGGTCCCTGTACATGAATTATTAGGCATATCCATTTGCTTTCCAGTTGTTTAACAGCTCTTGCATTATTCTTGGACATGAACATTCCTAGTGTGATCTGATAGTCTGATTAGCCTCCCCCTCCTGCCCCAGTACATGTGACTTATGTGTTGAGATGGGTCTACGTCAGAAGACTGAAAAAACAAAAGACTGAATCCCAAAGTACTGAAGGATGGAATTTGCCCCTTCTCCACTGCTGTGCGATCTTGGAGTTGATGTATGTAATTAGCAGGGGTGCAGTGGGGCTTGCCCCCGCATTAAAAATGTTTAAAGTATTTTGAATTTTCAATATTTTGGGATTCAGACTTTTGTTTTTTCAGTCTTCTGAAGTAGACCCGCTAAGACACCCTCTGGGATATTTGTCCAGTTTTCAACATAGTACAGTAATACCATAGTAGGAATTGTAGTCTCAGAAAAGCTGTTTATAATTATGTCTTTAGGCAGGTATCCTTTTTTGTATCTTCCGGAAAAAACAGGAAAGGCACTTAGTATTGTTAGATAAAATACGTAATTGTAGAAAGAAGGTCTAAGCTTTGCAGACAGAATGCACTTTGTCACTCTTAGTATATTATGCAGATTTATACCAGACTGAAATCAGCCTTTTTATTATATTCCTGGTATAAAGTGTGGGTTTATCCTAGAGTGATAATAACAGCCTTGTTTTGCTGCAGCTGTGTTAGTGTATGCCCAGAAACTTTACAGGTCACATCGTATTACAAAAAGTTAATTGCAGCCATATTCAGAGTGTTAGAGGAAAAAAATACTTTAATAAGACCAAAAGCATAAGGTTCAGTTCAGGTAACTTTATTCTTGCGCAAGGAGACAAAAAAATGCAGTTACAGAGTTTGTCTGACTAAATCAGGAAATGTCACAGTTATTATACCTTTCTTTCAAGACATTGCCCACTATGACTGACGTAGCAGATCACCAGTTCACAATTCTGTTACTTTACAGATGTTTCTCACATTTCTAGCTGACTCTTCAAAGTTTAAAAAAGATTTTTCAGTAAACAGGATGGCCTTGATGACCACTGGTCAATTATAACTTTCTTGCTATGTGATGTTACAAGTCTAGGTACTATGGCTAATTTAAGCACAATGCAAGTACAGATTTCTGAAGCAGTTTATTGTTCTTTATATCTAACTATCTTGCAGCTTGTGCACTTTTTCATCAACACGAACAGAGCTTATTGTCTATAATGAATGGATCTACAGAAATTATTATTATTCTCCTTTCAATTTCCTGACCTAGCAGAAAATCACCTGCTTTCCAGTACATTTCCAAGGCATAAACATGTATTTTGCTGTGCTAGCAAACTAGGTCAGAGTGCATCTTGCAGTGTCAGAAAGCACAATTTCAGAAAAGCACATTTTCAGTCTCAAATAGAACTAATGCTGCATATAGAATAAAAATCTTCCCTTATTAGAATAAGCATTGCACATATATGTTAATACATATTTTTCTAACACAGAGATACCCATACTAGGCGCTGTGTTGAACAACTCTCTCACAAGACTGACAGACAGGCAGCTCATAGACAAGATTGTGCAGCTACTGTGCCTAGCTAATTGTGCTGTGAAGGGTAATGAGCAATACAGTGCGCAGCTGTTAGAGTGACATTCATGTATATGATAACCTGAGTGGCAAGATGTGGATACACCGTAAGGGTGCGGGAGCATGATCATGGACGATAGGTACACAACACTGCAGGCTGTGGCTAGGTATTGCTGTAGGTCAGGTAGCATTTGCAGGCTTTGTGTCTGTGAGAAATAACAGCACATCAGATGCCAAGGCAAAGTGCAGGTGTTGAGGTACGTGGCACGGGCAGGCTGAGTTTCAAGAAGTATATCAGCACGTCAGGCATCAGGAGAAGAGGCAGGTAGGTAGGTATGACAGGGTATTCAGCATAAGCAGACAGGGTGCATACATAATTTGTAGCACCATTAGTGGTAGACATGTTCAGATTATGCTATTTATGGGAAAAGCCTGCATTACCAAACAACCAGTTGATTGTTATTGCTAAATGAGTCCACTCCTCACACTGCCTTGTCTTTGGATGATTCACATCCATGAGGCTCTTGTGAGTATGAGGAACATCATCTCAGACTGGTGTCAGGCCTTTTTCCTTTACCTAGAAACAGCTTCTGGGCTATTTGTTTAAAGAGAAAAGCCTCCAGTTATGCCACCCCTGACATCCATCATTGCATATGCTGTTTAAACAGCCTGAAAGCACCCTGTTGCTGCCAGTCTGGCCTCCAGGATGGCAGATGGCATTTGTTACTGTATGCCTCAGTAGGTATAGCAAATGACTAACTCTCTTAATGTTGAATCCTGTGTGATTTTTTTTTTGCTGCAGAATAGGTTCCAGAGACTGCATCATTTTACAATCTTGCCTCCTGATAAGGACTTTGAGTCTTTGGACATATATGTGATAAGAGAGTTTTTTTCCTCTGCCACATTGAATCTTATGGCTACCAGATGTTTATTCTATTCTGATTTGTCATGCCTTTTTAGAAAGGCACCGGATAGCCCTCCCTCAGTTTGAACTGTAGAAGTACATCCAGTGTTTGCCATACCCACAAGTCTTCTGATGTGTCTTTCCATTGTGCATTACCATATTTTATGTCTGCATTGATTGTTTGGTTAGGTGCAATCTCTTAAGATAGGCTTGGATTGCTGGGATGGTATGTAGGCCTTGTTTTGTTAAGACCTTTGGGTCTAAACACAGTTAGCCTACACCCTGTAAACTTTGTAAGGCTGTTTAACAAACGAGGAATATATCACCTCACTGAGGAAGGAAGGCTCCTAAGCATAGCATAGCATGCTCTTTCCCCATCAGCACTAAGCTACCCACAACTCCAGAATAGGACTGTTAATGGTGGGGGACGATGGCAATTATCAGATTTTACTCCAGACTGGAGAACATCTCAAAATATCTTAGGGTTGTTAGCCATTGTCAATGTCAGCCTCTCCTTCCAGCTTTTTGGATGTAGTCCAGAAAGAGCTCTACTTTTAGGTCATTCCTTCTCAGTGGAGCTCTTTTCACAGCCCCAATCTGTACTGCATAAATAGTCTCTAGAGGCTGCTGCATTTCTTGAACAGGAATGGGATTTGACTGTCTCTACTCTTTCTGATCCCATAGGAGACAACCGTTTCAGCTGCTTGGGTGTAGAGGCAGCAGAGGGTCCAAGATTGGAAACTGTTGCTTATTTTGAACTTAAGAACTGCAACAGTCTTCATGATGCTATTTGCATTCCTGAGGATGCTGGGTTTGAACGAGATTGTGAAATGTCAGTAGGTTAAGAACCATCACATGCTCAAGAACCTCCTGTTGGTGTTAGACCCTTCTTTCCAGAGTCTGGAGTGGTGGACATTCCTCACTGGGAGCACACCTATGTTCCCACATAGATCAGGGAGTTTGATGCCACACTGGTCAGAAGTTTTACTTTAACATGTTAATACTAATAGCAGTCCTCCTGGCCATAATAGTCTTGCTTACAATGTTTGTTTGAGGGCCTCTCTACAGAATATAATGCTTGCTGTGCCATTACCATATAGATAAAGGCATCACTGTGTCCGAGGTTCATAATGCTGGTTAAATGACTGACTTACTGGATACTCTAAATCACTCCGATAGCCCTCCTCTGGAGATTAAAATGTAGAGATCATGCTCAGTCATGCTTTTCTGGATGGTGATCACCCCAGAGAGTGATGCGTTTACCATTTTGGAGAACATGATTCTCCTTTGTTCTGCTCAGTGCAGTAGGGCAAGGAGGAAGCGGTATTGGCAAGTAATTCATTTCATCTGTAGTAAGAGCCATTCCTGTACACACACCTGCCATTCCCATAATAGGAGACATTCCTGTACACACACCTGCTGTTCCCACAGTAAGAGACATTCCTGTACACACGCCTGCCGTTCCCATAGTAAAAGAGATTCCTGTACACACACCTGCCATTCCCATAGTAAGAGTCGCACACCTGCCACTCCCATAGTAAGAGACATTCATGTACACACACCTGCCATTCCAATAGCAAGAGTCACACACCTGCCATTCCTATAGTAAGATACATTCCTGTACACAGACCTGCCATTCCCATAGTAAGAGACATTCCTGTACACAGACCTGCCATTCCCATAGTAAGAGTCGCACACCTGCCACTCCCATAGTAAGCGACATTCCTGTACACACACCTGCCATTCCCATATCAAGAGACATTCCTGTACACACACTTGCAATTCCCATAGTAAGAGTCACACACCTGCCATTCCCATACTAAGAGACATTCCTGTACACACACCTGCAGTTTCCATAGTAAGAGACATTCCTGCACACACACCTGCCATTCCCATAGTAAGAGTCACACACCTGCCATTCCCATAGTAAGAGACATTCCTGTACACACACCTGCCATTCCCATAGTAAGAGTCACACACCTGTCATTCCCATAGTAAAACACATTCCTGTACGCACACCTGGTGTTCCCATAGTAAGAGAGATTCCTGTACACACACCTGCCATTCCCATAGTAAGAGACATTCCTGTACACACACCTGGTGTTCCCATAGTAAAAGACATTCCTGTACACACACACCTGCCATTCCCATAGTAAGAGCCATTCCTCTACACACACCTGCCATTCCCATAGTAAGAGTCACACACCTGTCATTCCCATAGTAAGAGACAATCTGATATTGTTAATCCTCGTTCATTCCTTATGCATGGGTATCGGCTCCGAGCCAGCCATTTTCAAGCTCGCGTCAGCTTCAGACTCTCGAGCTAAATTCTTACCCACAATTCCCCTCTCCCTGTTACCTCAGATTTTGTTTGCCGTGTTGCCATTCGGTCGTGTCAAGCTGCTTCTCTTGAGCTAAGTACAGTTATTTGTTGTTTATTAGTCTTTCATATTACTTTTCTGTCAGAAAAGTTTCTATTTCATTGTCTCTTAACCTATCGCATCTAGCGACCACATTTTCTTCAGGTTTTTCTTCTCTTTTCTTTACCTTTTTACCACGAGGTATTCTCTCCTTACCATCGTTGGTAATATTTCCCTTTTTCTCATACCTTCTGGTATTCTTTTGTACCATTGCTGGTACCCTTTTCTGCTATCTAATTTGCTATTATGGCAGATAAGAAAGGCAGTCTGGGGTTTAAATGGTGTTCTGATTGTGGACACAAACTACCTACTTCTTTGTGTGTTTATTGTTTGGGGGGTCCCACTTATCTGTTGACCCTCCCTGTACTATCTGTGAAAACTTTTCAAATAGGACTTTGTTGGAAAGGAAAAACAAGCTTGTTGCTGAAGGGACTTCTTAAATCTCCCTTTTCAGTGGCTATTTTTGGGTCGGAGGTCTCAACCCCTCCTAGAGCCCTTAAGAAAATGTTGGATGTTCCTACCAAGGCTAAATCTTTGCCTTCGTCCCCGGCTGGGGACTCCCGCCAACCAAAACCTATAAAGGCTAAAGTTTCGGCTCCAGAGCTCTCTGTCAGCCCCAGTGCTTTCGGTGCCTAGACCTTCGGCACCGAGGCCTTTGGCTCCATTAGTGATCTCGGCTCCGTCTTCTCCTGCAGCCTTCACTATATCGGCACTGAGGGGCCCCTCTGTTCAAACTATTACCACTGTATCAGCACCGACCGTTCAGTCGGCTCCGACAACTTACTCAGAACCGAAGCCTTTATTGTTGACTCCAGTTTTGTCGGTTCCAGCTTCGGCACCGACAACCACTTCAGCACCGATCCCTGTGTCGGTGCAGACCATGACCTCGGCACCGATGACTTCTTTGGTGCAGACATGCGTAGTCCAGTCTCTCTCGGCACCATTGTTCTCGGTACAGACAGGTGAGATGGGCACCGAATTTGCCTCTTCTGTGGACAGGCCTGTTTCTCCCTTAGTCTCTGTGAGGTCCGCTAGAAGCCTTTCCAAACACTATGTGCTGCGTCTTGTGGATCAGGTGCTCTTGGCCAGAGGTATCCCACCCCCCAGGAACTATCCTTCCTTGGGAGGTGACCACCCATCTCCAAAGACCCCTTCTTATTCTCCTCCTTCATTGCCTTTGAAGTCTATGGATATAGCACAGTCTTCCCCGTCTTCGGTTCCCTTTATGGATGTCACTAAGGAACTGCAGTTGCCTTCGTGGCAGGAAAGTTTTGCTATGACCCAGGATGTCAGTTGTGACACGCATAGTTTGCTGCTCCACAGCCATCCAGGGACTCCGAGTCGGCAGGCTGAGCCACTTAGGGGAGGGGTGACCCCTGTCCTAGACATTCACTCCTCTTCAGGTGGACCAGCCTTCCAACTGATGGAGAAGTCTTTCTCTGCTGCTGGCGATACTGGACTGTCTATCCCTCCGCCCTCCTCTGGCACACTGATTTCACAAGTCACACCGAGCGTACACCGGGTGCAAGGGCCTCGGGACATATTCCCACAGGAAACCCCTTTTCCGCTGTCTTCCCCAGCTTCTCCTGCTGAGGAAGTCCACCGGAAAAGTTTGCGTAAGAGGAAGCACATGGACTCTACACAGGAGTCTCTCACTGAAGACATATATTTTGATGAGGGGGAAGAATCCCTTCGGTCACTCTCTGAGGTATCCTTTGGTGATATCCTCAAAATCCTGAAACAGAGAGGTGACTGGCAGTCCTCTAATCTGACCTCTGAGGAATCTGTGTTCCTGCAGGCCTTTTGCACCCGGCCCCCTACCTCCTGGATACTCCACCTGCTGATGAACTTGTCTGACTTATCGTGCAGCGTGCTAGGATGGCTCCTGACACCGTTGAAGCTATTCCGCGGAGGACAACTTAAGATTTTGTCCCCTCCTGCTACGGATCCCCATTGGTCAAAAGGTCTTCCTGTGGATGCTTTGGTGATGGCGGCCGCAACAAAAAAGGATCTGGCAGAAGAAGAAAGCCAGACTGTCTATCCGCCTAACAAAGAGTCCCGGGCCCTGGACAGAATAGGGAAGCGCACCTTTGCATCAGTGACCTTTACTATCAGGTCCCTGAATTATATGGCACACTTTACCAGGCTTCAGCTTGATCTGATTTCTGTGCTCTCTGAAACCTTGGCTAAGGCCGTGTCTGATGAGGTCCGTGACAAAGTGGCCTCTCAGCTGGCCACCATTGAGTCAGTATCTAACTCCTCTATGTGACTGATATCTCACGCATCAGGAGCAGCAGCTAGAGCAGTGGGTTCAGCTGCGGTCTTGAGACGACACGCCTGGATGCGCTTGTGCAATTTCGCAGAACCCTTTAAGGCTTCCTTTCTTAACGCTTCCATTGAGGCCTCCTCATTGTTTGGACCCAAAGTTAAAAGCACACTGGCCAGATGTAAACAGGATGCTAAGACCCTTTCTGCCGTAAGAGTTCATTATTCTTCCCCTCAACGTGCTTTCTCCCGAAACCAAAAGAGTGGGAAGATATGGTTCAAGAAATCTCAAGGTCCTTTCCGTGACACACAGGCCGAGTTCTCCCCTAGAGGCAGAGGGGGAAACTCACAGGGAAGATGCTCCTTTTGTGGCAGAGGGGGGTCCGTGTAACCAGGGTTCCAGGGATTCTTTCCCTGGCCAATCCTACCAGCGCTCCTGAAGAGTGGCCCAACTCCTTTCCTCTGGAGGTGGTTGGGGGACGTTTCTCCTTGTACCCTTCTGCCTGGCTAACCATCACCACCAATTCTTGGGTACAAAGGATTATAACCAGAGGTTATCATATCCCCTTCGATCTTTGTCCCGTCCCTTCAAAAAATCTTCCTGACGTTCCACCCAGTTAAAGGGAAGAAGCAGCACTAGAGATAGAAAAGCTGCTAAGGAAGAGAGTCATCCAAATAGACCCTCCAGACCAGATAGGATCCGGATTCTACTCAAGACTATTTTTGGTGCCAAAGAAAACCGGGGACTGGAGACCAATTTTAGATCTCAGTGTATTGAACAAGTTTGTGAGAGTACAAAAATTCCGGATGGTCACAATACAGTTTATCCTCCCGCTTTTAGAAGAAGACAATTGGATCTGCTCGATAGATCTTCAAGATGTGTACTACCACATAAAGGTGGGCAGGCCATCGAGAAGATTTCTGCACTTCCATGCGGGAGCCAGTCACTACCAGTTCAGAGTACTGTCTTTCGGACTCTCTACAGCCCCCAGAGTGTTCACAAAGTGCATGGCAGTTGTCACAGCTCACTTGCGACTTCAATGATTCCAGGTGTTTCCATACCTAGATGACTGGCTCATTTCCGCTCCCACCAGACATCTTCTGGAAGAAGCCCTGGCATACTCTCTCCTCGCTGCACAAAGGCTAGGCATAACCATAAACTGGCAAAAATCCAATCTCACCCCATCTCAGTCGACAGAATTCATAGAGGTTTTCTTGGACACAAAGAACTGCAGAGCTGCTATTCCAGAGCACAGAATTTTAAGGATAAAGCAACAACTGATTCCAATCCTTTCAAGGGAGAAATCCACGGCTCACTCGGTTCTACAGCTGTTGGGTTCCATGGCAGCCTCCATCACCATTGTCCCCCTGGCCAGGTTTCACATGAGGCTTCTACAATGGCTACTGCTCACCCAGTGGTATCCCTTTCAGCCATGATTCAAGTAACCCACAGGTGCAAACAGGATTTAAATTGGTGTATGACACACAATCTGTCACAATGGTCTCACCCCTTCTCTCTCCAACCACCCAAGGCCACAGTGACCATGGACACCTCCCTGATGGGGTGGGGTGGGGCTATGTCAGGGACAGACAGTCCAAGGCACTTGGTCCGAACTGGAGGCCCATCTGCATATAAATGTTATAGAGCTGAGGGCGGTGCTTCTGGCATTGCAAGCATTCCATCCCCTGCTGCCATCTGGGACAATTGCGATTCAATCAGACAACATGGCAGTGGTCTGGTACATCAGCAAGCAAGGTGGAACCAGATATTACCCCCTTTGTCGAGAGATCATGAGGATATGGCAATGGGCGATGGCTACCAACCGTTTTCTTCTAGCAGCGCACATTCCCAGGAGTTCCAACGTGATAGCAGACAGACTCAGCAGGTGCATTCTTCAACCTCACGAGTGGTCCCTGAATCCCTTGATAGCGGCGGAGATCTTCCACCACTGGGGCCGTCCTTGCTGCAACCTCTTTGCATCCCCGACCAACTACAAATACAGCAACTACTTCGCCCTGATTCCCCCTCCGGGACAGTCACCCAGGGACGCTGTAGTCCACGATTGGCCCTCGGATCTTCTTTACGCATTCCCACCCTTTCCCCTCATTCCTTAGTTTCTGAAGAAGGCCTGTCAGTTGAAGAGCAAGGTGATCCTCATAGCACCATATTGGCCTCGACAGATTTGGTTCCCCTTCCTTTGGCCTCACCTACTAGATCAACCATGGATTCTCCATCCAACCCCAGAGTTAATCTCACACCCACAGAACCTGATTCATCCCAGTTTGAACAGCCTGAAGCTTACGGCTTGGCTACTCCATTTTCCTTGATTGCCAGGCAGAGTGACCTTTCTTTACCAGTACGTGACATTCTTATTGTATATCATAAGTCTTCCACTAGCATTACTTATCTGAGCAAGTGGAAAAGATTTACCTGTTGGCTGAAAGATAAAGTAGATCCCTTCTCAGCACCACTGTCGATAATACTAGACTATCTGGCCGACCTTTGCCAATTGGGTCTATCGGCCCCTACCATCATTTGGCTGCAATTTCTAATTTTCATGAGGGTGTCCAAGATTCCTCTCTTACGTCCCACAAATTGTGCAAGACCTTCATAAAAAGTGTAAATCATCTGAAGCCACCTTTTAGAGAACCTATTCAACCATGGGATTTATCATTAGTTCAACAAGCTCTGACAATGCCATCTTTCGAACCAGCCTCCTCTTGCGGCCTCAAGCATTTGTCATGGAAAACCTTGTTTTTGGTTGCCATTACTTCTGCCAGACGTATTTCTGAGCTTCAAGCTTTATGTATCAGGAGTCCATACTTGATTTTTTATAGAGATAGAGTGTCTCTGAGAACTAATCCATCATTTCTGCCAAAAGTGATCTTTGAAATGTCCATTAATCAAACCACTGAATTGTCAGTTTTCTTTCCCAATCATTCAAACAGAGGAGAGTATTGCCTTCATACCCTAGATATCCACTGGCAAATCCGTTTTTACTTAAACAGGACTAGGTCCTTTCGTAAATCTGATCAGTTATTTTTGGCCTTTTCTGGACCTAGATTAGGATCTGCTGTTGCTAAGGTCACATTAACTAGATGGTTGAAGGACTGTGTGACCTTTATTTACACACAATGTAATATCTCGTTGCCTACTACCATGAAAGCTCATTCAACAAGGTCAGTGACAACTTCTGCTGCCTTCCATGCCAGAGCTTCTTTACATGACATCTGTGCAGCTGCAACTTGGGCAGCTGCAACTTGGGCTATGCCTCATACCTTTATCAATCATTACAAATTGGATTTGGCCTCCAGGGGAAGAGCATCTTTCAGATGTCCTTCAAGGATGCATCTGCAGTCTTTACAAATGGTTGTCCTGTCGTCAGGCAGCCCTTCGGTCGGCCGGATTCCAAAGTCTGGGTCTGGCTTCGGCTGGTGTCGCACTTCACCCGACGTCATTGCGTCAGTTTCTCGGGTATAAAGGCATCAGCCGACGGCATTTTCCTCAGTCTTTCTTGCCGCGTGGCGCCCGAAGCAGAAGCTGTTCGCAAGTGCCGGTCGGTCAGATCCAGAGATTACTACTACCGAATACTACTTCGAAGACTTCTATAAAGCTAAGTACCCCGTTGGGGACTCTTTCTTGCCTCAGCCGATGTCAGAGAAAGTTAATAACTGTTTATCTTGTGGGAAACAAATACCTCATAAAGATTTCCACTCCTACTGCATACATTGTTTAGGCCCAGACCACGATGTAGCATCTTGTCTAGCCTGTGCTTCTTTTAACCGACGGACGCTTAGACGTCGATCGGACTTTGCTGAACAGATTTTCGGCTCCGATTTTGCCTACATTATGCCGTCGGATCCTCCGACTACGCAAATAACCAAGAAACGCAGAGAAAAGGGCCGACACTCGCGGTCCGCGGTTTCGGCCGAAACTGCGGTTAAGCAAACCACGAGTGTCTCGGTTTCGGCCGAAGCCGAGCAAGCGGTTCTTTCTTCAGCCGATAACTTGCCTTCTACCGAGGCCTCTTCTAACCTGGTAGAAACTGCTTCTGAAATCCAACCTTCTGTTGCGGTTTCACAGGATTTATCAGACACCATCCCCCTGGATATTTCTACCCCTGCACGTGGAGCTGCTAGGCCTCCTCCAGCTATGTCTATTAAGGCCTTTGCCAGGGCTAAAGCAGCCAAAGCATCAAAACCTGTGCCTGCCAAGCCCCCCTCTCACAGGCCCAGCTCCAGTTCCCATATGCTTTCTTTGGCTGAGGATCTCATCTCTTTAATTCGTGGAGCCCAGCCTCATCCAGATAGGGCCTCTCTCCCCCCTCCAGAAAAGAGGCCTAGAGCAGAGCCCCCTGAGCCAGTATCCGCAGATGATTCCTCTGATGACTCAGAACATACAGACCCTCCTGAGGCTTCTTATTCTCCTTACGAAGACTCTGATGCTGAGGAGTCCATCCCTTCAGCCTCTCCTCCTGAGGAATTTTCCTTTGGGGAAACTTTGCATGCTATGAGGGAACAATTTCAGTGGCAGGGCCAAGATTTCTCAGACTCTAGAAAAAGGCTTAGGACCTTTCTACATTTGCCACAGCATAGGCCTTTAGCTATACCTCCAGTTCTTCCTGTTGTTGATGATGCATTTAATGATGCTTGCACTGCTCCTGATACTTTACCTCCGGCTCCTGCTAAGCCCGATAGGTACTACAGGGTCCCGGACACTCATCACCACTTATAT
Source organism: Protopterus annectens (assembly GCF_019279795.1). Lineage (NCBI taxonomy): Eukaryota > Metazoa > Chordata > Ceratodontiformes > Protopteridae > Protopterus > Protopterus annectens. Next base: position 102,509,365 of record NC_056728.1, on the reverse strand, counting down.
AAGGCTCCTTTTGCAGATCCAGAGACTATCTCCCAGGGTCCAAAAGCTGTAGCAGCTACTTCCTCTAAAAACCCCCTCCCCTCTGAAAGGGAATCCAGGTCCTTAGAGAGATGGGGTAAAAAAGTTTACACCTCTGCTACTTTGTCAGCTAGAGCTTTGAACTGCCAATTTCATATGATTCAATTTCAAGAGTTTATGCTTGACCAGTTGACTAAAAAGCTGTCCTCTGAAGAATCTTTAGATAAAAAGTATTTCAAGAAATGGTACATAACATACAGCAGGTTAGTAACCATTCTTTAAAATGTGGCTATGATGCACTGGAGTCTTCCTTTAGATCAGCCATGACTGGCACAGTTATCAGGAGGCATGCATGGTTGAAAGAACAGGCATTACCAGACCATGTCAAATCTAAGCTTTTGGATGCACCTATGGACAAGGTCAATTTATTTGGTTCTCCTGCACAGCAGGTACTAAAAAAGATGGAAGAGAAAGCAAAATCTGTGCAAACAGTGAAAGACTTCTTGCAAGTTCAACCTCCAAGGTTTAGCCGGAACTGGCCCTCCAAGAATTGGTCCTTTCCAGACTCCTCTAAGGCACAAAGAGGCAGGAATAGGCGCTCTAGAGGCAGAAACCAATCCAGGGGTGCCTACAGGGGTCGCCAGTGGCAGGGTAACAACCAACAAGGCACGGATACAGCCACCACCACTACAACAACTCAATCACAGTGACTTGGCGGTGGCACCGCCTACCAGGGAACAACTAGAAGCACCTTTGGGCGGAGAGCTAACCTTATTTTCAAAAAACTGGCACTGCATTACAAGAGAAAAATGGATTTTGCAAACTATAGACCAAGGTTACAGATTCCACTTCCATACCCTACCAGGAAAGAGAGGAATGCCGAATCTACCACCTACTCAAAGGACAGAAGCTCTAAAACAAATATCTCAATTATTAGAAATGAGAGCTGTGGAGAAGGTACCATCTATGGAGCAAGGAAAGGGATTTTACTCCAGACTCTTCCTGGTACCAAGAAAAGAAAACAAATGGAGACCTATTCTAGATCTGTCCGCTTTAAACACATTCCTCATTGTTCCAAAATTCAAAATGCTGACCCTACAGCAGCTTCTTCCCATGCTGGACTAGGAGTCTTGGCTGGTAACTCTAGATCTCAAGGAGGCATACCTGCACGTCCCCATAAGACCAATTTGCAGAAGATACCTCAGATTTCTTGCAGGATCAGAGCATTATCAATTCTCAGCATTGCCCTTTGGCTTATCTACTGCGCCCAGAGTGTTCACGAAATGCCTGGCATCAGTAATCGCTCATTGCAGACTTCAGGGGATTCAAATCTATCCCTACTTGGACGACTGCCTGATACAAGCGGACAACAAAACAAACTATCAGAAGACTTACAAAGAGTCATCTACCTGCTGCAAGCCCTGGGATATACAGTCAATAGAAAAAGTCAAGGCTGATTCCATCCCAAAGAATAACCTTTCTGGGTGCAGAACTGGACACATCAAAACAAATGGCATTTCTAACTACAGAAAAGAAAGAGCAACTTCCTCTCTACTTCTTGGCATTAACAAAGCAGAACCATTTAACTGCAAGAAAAGTGCTACAAGCTCTAGGCTTCATGGCATCCTGCATAATACTGGTCCCTCATGCCAGGCTGCATATGAGAAAGCTGCAGTGGTACCTAAAGAATTTGTGGTCCCAGCACCAGCACAGCCTAGAAACCAAAATTCCAATGATCCCATGCCTGAAGCAAGAGTTCCTATGGTGGGCTCAGGCCTGCCAATCAAACACAGGATTACCCTTCTGCAAAAGTCAACCAAGACAAACCATCACAACAGATGCCTCAGACCTCGGTTGGGGGGCACACATGATGGACAAGTGCATTCAAGGCCTATGGACTCAAGACCAGCTACATCTGCACATAAATCTAAAAGAAATGATGGCAGTGAAATTGGCAATCCAGGCATTCAGGCCATTTCTCCAAGAAGGCCAGTTGATAAGGACAGACAACACCACAGTTATGTGGTACATCAACAAACAGGGAGGCACACACTCATACCCTCTATGCCGGCTGGCACTGGACCTATGGGATGTGGCTCTGAGCTACAACATTCAGTTGCAGGCAATTTATGTACCAGGGAAGGAAAACATTCTAGCAGACATATTAAGCAGAACTACAACAGATGCCCACGAATGGATGCTGCATCCGGACATCTTCAAAACCATCACAAGAGAATGGGGATTACCACAAATAGACTTGTTTGCATCCCCATTCAATCATCAGTTGAAGAAATTCTGCACAAGGACTTACCACCCTCTTGCTTGGAAGGTGGACTCCCTATCTTTCAGTTGGAAAAGCCTGACAGCATACGCCTTCCCTCCACTTCCTTTGATGCACAAGGTGCTTCTGAAAATCACAGAGGAACGTCCGAGGATCATTCTGATAGCACCAGACTGGCCAAGACATCATTGGTACCCACTGCTGAGGAGCATGTCCCGGGAACAAATATGGACACTGCCCCTGATCCCATTACTGTTAACACAGAACAACTACAACATCCTGCATCCAAACCTAAAAACTCTGCAGCTAACTGCCTGGAACATTACATAACAGCAATTAACCCAAATTTATCCCAAAGGGTTAAAGACATAATCCTGGAGGCTCGTAGACCTTCAACAAGAAAGAATTATGCAGCAAAATGGAAAAGATATCTCATCTGGAGTACTGCAAAAGGACAAGAGGTGACACTGGTGAACATAGCCAACATTCTGGAGTATTTGGCGGAGCTCTTCCATTCAGGCCTGTCCTACTCTTCCATCAAGATACATGCATCAGCTATTTCAGCAGAGTACAGCTTGGATCCTCCTGTCTTCTCGCATCCTCTGCTCAGACAGTTTCTGAGAGGAATTAAAAATGTGAAACCTCCCAGGAAACCTCCATTGCCAGCATGGGACTTGAACTTTGTGTTAGAAAAACTGACTCTTCCTCCTTTCGAACCAGCAGCAACAGCAGAATTACAATACTTATCCTGGAAGACTGCTTTCCTGCTGGCAATAACTTCAGCAAGAAGGTTCTCTGAACTACAGGCATTAATGGCAGTGCAACCCTTCCTAATCTTCCATCAAGATAGAGTGTCCATGAGAACAAATCCTACATTTATGCCTAAGGTGGTATCCAGAGTGTCTTTAAATCAGGCTATCCACCTCCCTACATTCTTCCCCAACCCACAGAACAGGGGAGAAAGGCTCTTACATACCTTGGATGTACACAGACAATTACGCTACTACCTGGACAGGACAAAAAACAATAGAAAAACTGACCAGCTTCTGGTAGCATATGCAACAGGAAAGGAAGGAAATCCAATTTCTAAACAGACAATCTCCAAATGGATAGGAAATTGCATTAGATTTTGTTACTCCTACCATGGAAAGAAAACTCCAGAGAACATCAGGCCTCACTCCAAGGGCTACAGCCACTACCACAGCTTTCTTACGAGGAGTGGCTACCAAGGACATTATAGAGGCTGCTACTTGGACCTCCGTGCATACATTTGCCAAGCATTATAACTTACCTCTATACTCTAGATCCCGTGCTGGTTTTGCCACTGCTGTTTTGCAAAGGATCCTAACTACACCATAATCTATTCTCATTTCCTCCTCCCCTAGTTTAGCTATGGTATTCTACCCATTTGTAAGGACTGCAGATGCATCCTTGAAGGACATAGTACAGTTTTGTACCTACCATAAATGTAGATGTCCGAGAGGAATGCATCTGCAGTCAGGATTACCCACCCTCCTTCCCCTCTGAGGTACTCCTAGAGTATTTGCCAATCTTCAGCTAGCTTGGGGGGGATCTATTATGGTGTATTTGTTTGTATATATGTACATACATGCTTATTTTATGTGTTTGCTCTCTACTATTTGGAAACTTTGGCATTTATCCAAATTTAGCCATCCAAGAGGGCACCTGGCATCTGGGGCAAGAAACACTGAGGAAAATGGCGTCGGCTGATGCCTTTATACCCAAGAAACTGCCGCAATGACGTCGGGTGAAGTGCGACACCAGCCGAAGCCAGACCCAGACTTTGGAATCCGGCCGACCGAAGGGCTGCCTGACGACAGGACAACCATTTGTAAAGACTGCAGATGCATTCCTCTCGGACATCTACATTTATGGTAGTTACAAAACTGTACTTTCTGTGGTGCTCAGGAATGTCCTTCCATGAGAGCCTCCCAGGAATAGAGGTAGCTGGGGACTCTGTCCCATGCATAAGGAATGAACGAGGATTAACAATATCAGATAAAGAAGTTATGTCTTACCATAACGTTCCATCTGTATTGTTGATCCTCGTTCAGTCATTATGACCCTCCCTCCTTCCCCCTCCTGTGGTTTCTAGTGGATCTCACCATCCGGTTCTCTTAGGTAATTTGACCAGAGGTAGCCTCTAACTTCTTTGACTTGCAAACTCAATCTGAGGTAACAGGGAGAGGGGGATTGTGGGTAAGAGTTTAGCTCAAGAGTTTGAAGCTGACGCGAGCTTGGAAAATGGCCGGCTCGGTTCCGAGGTCGGAACCTATAACCATGCGTAATGACTGAACGAGGATCAACAATACAGATGGAACGTTATGGTAAGACATAACTTCTTTTTCCTGTACACACACACCTGCCACTCCCATAGTAAGAGAGATTCCTGTACACACACCTGCCACTCCCATAGTAAGAGCCATTTCTGTACACACACCTGTCATTCCCATAGTAAGAGCCATTCCTGTACATACACCTGCAGTTCCCATAGTAAGAGACATACACCTGCTGTTCCCATAGTAAGAGACACACACCTGTCATTCCCATAGTAAGAGCCATTCCTGTACACACACCTGCCATTCCCATAGTAAGAGCCATTCCTGTACACACACCTGCTATTCCCATAGTAAGAGCCATTCCTGTACACACACCTGCCATTTCCATAGTAAGAGCCATTGTTGTACACACACCTGCTATTCCCATAGTAAGAGCCATTCCTGTACACACACCTGCCATTCCCATAGTAAGAGCCATTCCTGTACACACATCTGTCATTCCCACTGATTCCACACTCCACGGCAAAGTTCGGGTAAGAAAGACAAAAATTGTTCCTTGTTGCCTCATGGTGGCTGAGAAAGGAAGGGTTTAGACTTTAAGGTCTCTGGCAATGCAGGAAACTTTCCTGATCTGTGTGAAGGATGATTTACTTGTGAGCTGTCCGTCCAAGACCTCTTTTTTGGCTCATTGTTTACTGAAAATTAAATATTGAAAATGGTGATTGCTGAATTGTCAGTTGCTTTTGTTTTTTGTTTTGTTTTTTTGTTATCATGCAACTAAACTGCCCCTTGGTTAATGATGTGGTCAAAACCTCAGTAGGGGAGTGGCTACCTCCACTGCTTACTCAGTGTCTGCATAGCCGACAGCTGTGCTATGGCCATTAGACTGTCATTACACACCTTCACAAAGTTTTGTCATCTCACCTGCGATTTTTGCAGCTGGGATACATTTGAAATGTCAGTTCTCCTCTACTCATCTGTCTAAGATCTGAGCTTTTATAGCTTCCATCTAATTTCAGGCTTGTCACTGCTTCAGATTCAGATGAAGCATGGACTTGTCAAAGAGAGTCCATGATGTGAAGTGCAACAAATACGTTCTTAAATCATTCGATTTACAGGAGGACACTCCTTGATGGATCAGGAATACCGTCGTTCCATCTGTCTGCTCAGCTGCTGAACTTGTGTTTTGAGAAAACATATCCCTGTGTAGTACTTAATAATAGTACCATGTTAAATTTTCATTGCTTTGTCCTGAATTAAAGGAGAGTGTTTACAGGTGCTATGGGGTGAACTGGCAGGCTTAGGGAATGCACATGCTTATGTTGCTGGTATGTTGTACTATCAGTTATTATTGTAGGAGCATTGATGCCCCTGAATCTAGTGCTGTACAGAAAGAAAAAAACTACACTGCAACAGATGGAGATGATCCCAACCAAAGACCCATCTAAACATGATCCTGTTTTGGACCAACTAATTATTGTAACAGTTCATCTGTGTTAAATGTACAGTTGTATATGTGAGTAATTGGACTAGTTTTGTAAATCCTTTTCACTTACAACCTAATTCAAAGGCAAGGAACAAAATGTACGTAATAATTTCAGCTTTAAAATTACAAATACAGAGGATAGCAGTTACTGCTGTAAATGTAAAAGTAATGTATGACAGCAGATAAATACAAATAAGAGTCCCATAAACTCAACTCAGCTCAAATAAGCCTGTATACTTTTGATGCAGTGCTTTACCACAAAGGTCTTTTCAAAACAGGTTAAATTCTAATAAGCAAATGTTAAACAGAAGTTAGGAAGAAAAACAGCTAAAGTCAAAAATTCAGAGTTCAAGTTTATTAAGATTTATCAAGTTCAGTTGATTCAATGTGATCATTTATTAAAACATGAAATCATAACATTTAATTTCAGAAAATATTCACGCATCAGTTGTGACATCGTGTCTTATTACATCAGATGTTGTTGTCCTTCGCCTTGTTTTCGGTGTAGCAGTGATTCTATTAATCAGTGAAAAGCATTCAGTCGTTACATTCCCTTCTTTGGGAAATGCTTTCTTTTGAAATTTGACCCAGGCAAGTCTGTATAGAATTTTTACCTTTTTCCCATTTCCTCTCATAAACTAGACATTCTGTTATAACATGTAAGATGTCCCTGAAAGATGTCCATTCTTCACAACAAACAGATTATACCTCTCAACTGTCCAGATTTTTGCCTCAAAATTTCAGTTTGTTCCTCTTAAAATTTTTGGTTTCCTGGCAAATCACTGGGATGATCTGAGTAATGAAATTAGTAAATGTCATACTTTTGAGTTTTGGACTTCATATCCTTTAGAAAATGCATTTTAGTACATACCCTGTTATTCTAGCAACTTTCAAAGTTTACAAGAGCAATATTTAAAATCTGTCCCTGTTTTTGGTCTTTGTACCCCCATTATGTCAGGCTTTGTCCAGATTTCTTGGGCTAAGAGGATGAGATGTATGGAACATATATATTTATCCTCTTCTGTGCTATTCCCCAGTCTTTCTAGCCAACAATTGCCATACTGAATCTCAACTTAAAATACGGTGTGTGTGTAAATCTGTAGCGTACATGTCATACATGTATACTGTTGTCTTTGTTTAGTTATGCATAAATGGGTAAATAAGTACTTGCATGCCATCTGTCCAGATTTTTGCTTCCTTTTTTGGTCTGTTCCTCATAATATTTGTGGTTTTCTGAAAAATTAAGGGTTGAATTCACTACATAATGACAAACAGTTGAGTTTCAGACTTCATATCATTCTATTCTAGCAACTTTCTAAGTTTATAAGAGTGATTATATAAACTCTGTTCTTGATTCGGGCTTGACCCCCCCCCCCGTTATTTTTTAGACTTGTCCAGAATTCATGTGCTGAAGTTTGAGAGGTATGTTTGCATATATCTGGCGTTAAACATTTGTCACCCAGAAATCTCTGAACATTCTTTTTATATTTGTATATACTTGCAGCTTAAAGTGACATGTTTTAACTAAATATGATTTCAGATATCTGTATCATTGTATTTGCAGTGTACACTCTATTCTTTTTAGAAGTCTCCTTCTAATTTCTTTATTCCAGTTTCTAAGGTTCCAGATGTGTAGTAAACCTTGCATGTCAAGTTTTATCCAAGTTTTTAGAATATGGGAATCAGCTAGAGCTACGTTCTGGGCCAAACCATGTTCTTCTATTAGGTATAGTAGGAGAGAGGATGGAGATAGTCCTTGGACATCCTCCTTGGATCTTCTATACAGAATTGTCATCCTTGCGTTCCATCTCGTCCAAACTTCTGAACCATAAATTATGAGAATAAACCTTGGATTTTAGTACTTGTTTTAAAGGTGTGAAGCATATTCCAGAAAGCTTATGTCAACTGTCTAGATAAGCTGATACTAATGTTTTTGTTTAAAATGTGTTCAGTAACTAAAATATAAAACAAATTAAATACACTGCTAACGTATTCAATTAAGTAATAACATGCATATTTTAAGAGAGTGCTAATAAAAGTAAATTATAAAGTTAGCGTTATAATTAATCGAAAAATTCAGTATTTGAAAAATCCCAACAAAACATTAAAAAAAAAAAAAAAAGAATAAAATAAACAGGGCAGGATTCAATAAATGCTCACTGCTTGTGCTGATTGCCAAAAGCCAGTTGATCAGTTAGCACACTGGAGAAAGAATGTGATTCAGAGACTGGTATTGTCACAGTGAGGAAAAAGACCTCATCAGTTCATTAATATGCCCCTGAATTGAATACTAACACTGGCAAAAGTTAACCGTGCTAGGCCCATGCATAACAATAGCAAAGGCATTCGTGTATATATGTGTGTTTCATTCTCTTTATCGAAATTACTCTTAACTGAAAAACAAAATCCCGAGATGACTTCTTCGAAAGATGAACTATTCAAAACCTCTGAACACTGATATTTTACATAGGGAAAAGAACCACTTGGCCACCAGGACAAAATAATAAAACGGAACACATTTAAACCCACCCAAGTGGGGAGTTTCAGCCCCCATCCCCCAACTAAGTATACTAACTCCGAGATTGCACTATGCTGGGGAAAAGGGCAACGTTCAGCATGGGTGGCCAAGTGGTTCTTTTCCCTATGTAAAATGTCGGTGATCTGAGGTTTCGAATAGTTCATCTTTCAAAGGAGTCCTCTCGGGATTTTGTGTTCAGGTAAGTGTAATTTCAATACAGGAAGGTAGACCCATATATATATATATATATATATATATATATATATATATATATATATATATATACACACACACACACACACACACATATATATATATATATATATATATATATATATATATATGTTTGTGTCTTTCGGCTTTTCCCTGTTAGGGGTCGCCACAGTGGAACTCCGGTCCACTAATGATTGGCAGTAGAGTTTTACGTGCTGGCTTGCCGGACCTAACGCACAACCCTCAACGAAGGAAGGCCCATTCACGCATGTCGCCACACAGAAGACGCTCTAACTGAGAATCGAACATCGAACGGGCAACGTCTAACTGTGAGGCGACAACGCTACCGCAGCACCACCACCGTAGATATATATATATATATATATATATATATATATATATATATATATATATATATAGACATACACACATGCACACACACACACACACACACACACACACACACACACACGTACACCATAAATACGCATCCACAAGATGCCCCTCCATACTCACCCATTCAGTCAGATGCATACTACAGCACACACACACAACCAAACTTGCAATTCCTGGCTTAACCCATTCATGCAGTATCATTTGTGACCCTGCAGACACACGCATACACATAAGTCCACAGGCATACACACAGTTGCACCCTCAAGCCCACGTCTTTGCTGAACTTAACTGTACTTATTGTACTCCCGTAGGATTGCATGGGTGATCACAGTGCTTTTATTGTAGTCATTTGTTTCCTCCTAGAGTAAAGGTTTTCTTGGCCAACTGAGAAAATTGGTAACTGTGGACATTTCTACGGGAGAACACGTGCCTAATTAGCATTAGTAATATATCAGACTGTTGCATTAGCATGCGGCTTTACACATGAGACCGCTGCCCATGCTGAGGTCCTCATTAGGGGAAAACCTCTTCAAAAGGCTTAATACAATGCAGATAACTTCTGGTTTATGAATTCTGCATTGTGCCAAGCTATTCTGAATCTTAGGGACAAAGTCTGGAAAACTGAAGCACACATTAAACTGGCTTATGGCAGAAACACATTTACATTTACTCCGATCTTAGGGAAAAGATTCTAGTTGACACCTGAGTGCTCTGGGATTGTTCATCTCCATCTTGTATCTGAAGGAAGCTGATTACATTATGTTTGAACTGGTGGTCAGAAACAAATTGCTTAAGGTTTAAATTGATTTTTGTTCTGTCAAGCAGAGAGTCTATATTGCTGTAACAGTGTGAGTTGTAGTTTAACTTCGTGAGGGATAAGTTCTTTTGCAAGCTGGTCAGTAGTCAGAGATGAGTTATTTGTGAGGAAGCTTGGTCATAGGTAATCATTTCATTCTTTGATATAGTGGTGCCTTTTGACTAGTTAGGATGGATGGAAAAATGTTCTTTCGTTCATGGTAATGTCACCCTCGTTACAATAAAACATTTTCATATCAGCTATGTCTTAATCTTATTCACAGAATGCAACCAAACTGATTTAGGGAGTCCAGCTACTTTTGTGTATTAGTTGCTTGAGACGTGGCTTCTCTTAATGTCTTCCTAGAAGATTAGATGCTTAGCTTTCAACAAGAAGCTAGCAGGAAAAGGAGCAAATGGTCCTGTTACACTTTCAGGTTATTCAGCAACTTTTATTGCCAGTAACAGCTACTGAAAAGTCAAATTCTGCCACTTAACACAGTGCTGCTCAAAGTGTGGCCTAATTGTAGAAACGTTCAATTGAAAGTAAAAAAAAAATGAAGAGAGAAATTTAATGCACAGTAAACCTGCATAAGAAGTCATAAGTTATTTATTTACTGAAAGGCATTCCTGATACTTAGTAAATGTGACTGAAGTGCTGTGACTTTTTTCAGGTGTACTAGCCATTCTAAGGTAGCTGAAATTGTAGTGCCACATCCAGATATCTTCAGTCAAACCACTCTGCTAATTGCATGAATTTTAATCATTTCATATCAGGAAAAATATTATTTCATTTTTAACAAGATTAGAAACCAGATGGACTTTGTCCATTTCCAGTTTAATGGTAGTAACAGAAGATGTTAAGTTGTCTATCTCACCTTCATTCTTGCTGGTTGGGTTTGGAGCTGATCCTCGGCTCCGACTCAGCCATCTTCAAAAGCTCGAGAGCTGCTTACTGGCTCGAGGCCCCCCTATATCCCATGATGCCTGGTGCTAGATACCCAGATCTCGTTTGCCGCTTCTGCTACGAAGTTGTGTTTACTGGCTCAGGTCATATTTTTTCACTTTATTGATAATATTAGAACTTTTTGTATATTATTAGTTATAACAGTGTCATACATAGTTGTAGGATTTGTGGTATTTGTTAGTGTTTAATTCCCCCCTTGAAAACTCGTTTTTTTCTTAGAGAGTTTTCCCCTCCCTCCCCCACTCCCGTTTTGCCTTTTTAAGGTAAGCCATTTTAGTTAGAGGCTTATCCTTGTTTTCTTTTTTAATGTAGAAAATTTTTTTCATTAGAAGTTGTGGTAGTTTGTAGGTCTTATATTATAGCGTGTGTGTGCTGTTAGGGTGTGCTAACTTGTGTGGACTGTGTGTGTTTTTTTCTAGTTACCTACTTCCCTTTGTACTCTTTCTTTGTATTTGAATTTTCCTTTACAGGAATGTCTAAAGACACGAAAGTGTCTGGATTCAAGAAGTGTGACTCATGCTGTCAGAAAATGTCTCTGACAGATGGTCACACTTCTTGTGTCTACTGCTTGGGCGCCCTACACCTGCAGGACTCTTGTTCGGTGTGTCACGCCTTTAGTCAAGAGTCCTGCAGGAGCATAGGAATAAGCTTATCCTTAGGGGTTTGCTTAAACCTGAAGGATCACCGGCCAAGACTCAGTCAGTGAAACCTTCCAGGCCATCAAAGCCGTCGGCTCCCAGTTCGGAGCCATCGCCGGGTGTGGCTTCTGCTTCAACTTCGGTTCCAGCTGCAGCCGAAGTACCTATCTCCCAGTCGGCCCCGACTCTTCTGTCGGTACCGTCAGGGAGTCGAAAACGCTCCAGGTCACCATCCTTGGAGTTGATACACTCTGCTCCAGGGTCACCCTTGTTGCAATCAGAGCGAAGTCATCGATCCCACTCTTCTCGGTCGTCTAGACTTTATGACCATGATTTGGAGAGAGTGGTGAGCAGGCTTTTAAAATCGCAGGCCCTGGCTAAAATGCTATCCAGCCCCCCTCATCAGGGTTCGGCTCTACCTGTCTCTGCAATAGTTCCTCCTTCGACTCATCCATTGAGTTCGGAGCCGGAGCATGCTGAGGCTGGAATCATGGGACCGTCGGCACCGATACCACCCCTTTCGGTTCCGTCGTCAGCTCCGATCTCTTCCATGGTGCTGTCCTTGGAGGGATCTGGGCGCCGGGACTCCCTCGTCGGCTCCGAGGGGGGCAATTGGCATCGGACCCTTGTCCAACCCTGTTCTCCCTCGCTGAGCTTCGGCGCAGGTGAGTTTGGTTCCTACATCGGATTCGGAGCCGTATCTCTCTGTGCCGGGGAGGATCCCGGTCTCTTCGGAGCCGGAGCCTTCTCCGATATCGGGAAGGGGCGCCTTCGAAGTCATGAGGAGTGTGCTGGCATCTGAGTCAGCCTCACAGTCAGCCTCATCTGCTCCTCCCCCCATGGTGCCTGCTCCTGCCTCGGCCCCTCCTCCAGACCCAAAGCGTGGGGAACGAGCGCTCCAGGGCACCCCATTGGGTGTATCGTCCTCTTCCGAGGCCTCCCCCATTCATTCAGAGGAGCCCCCTCGAAAGAGGAAATGCAAGAGGAAGCATGTTGACTCCCCTGAATCTGTCACTTCAGATACCGACTTAGAGGAGTCGGAAGGGTCCCCGAGATTCCCCTCTGAGGACATCTCCTTCTCAGACATCCTTGAAATTCTTAGGCAGAGGGGAACTGGACTACCCTTAACCCTTCCGAGGATGAGTCTGTATTCCTGGACGCGTTTGGATTCCGACCCTCCACCTCCTGGGTGTCTCCGCCTTTCGATCCACTGATGTCTATGGTGGCTCGAAAAGTGTGGTCAGCTCCAGACACAATGGAACCAACTCCCCGCAGGCCCACAAAATTCATTACTGCCCCTCAAGACAAGCAATTTCTGACCAAAGGTGTTCCCGTTGATGTCGTGGTGGTAGCACCGGCCACTAAAAAGGAGTTGGCTGAAACTTCTTCATCTGTCCATCCCCCTAATAAGGAATCTAGGACGATGGACAGATATGGGAAGTGGATGTTTTCCTCAGCGACCTTCTCCATGAGGTCTCTGAACTATTTGTGCCATTTTACCCTCCTTCAAAGGGATCTCCTTAAAGAGCTAGGAGATACCCTTCAAGATCCATCAGCTGCGGGGGCCCAGGCTAAGGTTGCCTCCCAGCTGGCGACTCTAAATTCGGTAGTAAACTCCTCCATGCGGCTCATCTCTTATGCAGCCGATGGCGCGAGTAGGGCCGCAGGCACAGGCGTGGCTCTGAGGAGACACGCTTGGATGCGGTTATGCAACTTTGCAGGACCCTTCAGGGTGTCTTTCACCAAAACCCCCTTTGATGGTTCTGCTCTGTTTGGACCACAGGTGAAGGATATCCTTACCAGGTGTGAGCAGGAAGGCAAGACTCTCTCTGCTGTGGGAGTCTGTTTTTCCACTCCTTCAAGACCGTATCCTAAAGGTCAGAAGAGTGGGAAAATGTGGTTCCGGAAACCCCAGGGAGCCGTGCCTGACACACTTGGAGAGTTTCCCCCCAGGGGCAGAGGAGGGAACAACAATAGACGCCGCCCTAGGGGCAGAGGGGGTCCTCAAAATCAGGGCCAAAGAGAATCTTTCCCTGACAAGCCCTTCCAGCATCCCTGAAGTGCTGCCTGGCTGTCCACCTTCGGAGGCAGTCGGGGGAAGATTATCTCTGTACCCAAAAGCCTGGCAAAGTATAACACAAGACAAATGGGTACCTTCTATCATATCCGAAGGCTACAAAATCCCTTCTTTCGCACTCCACACTTTACCAACAAATCCCTTCCAGATGTTCCACCCAATCTAAGGGATCAAGCAGTTCAAGAAATTTCAAAACTGCTAAGAAAAAGAGCCATCCAGTCAGTCCCAGCAGACCAACAAGGATCTGGAATTTACTCAAGGTTCTTTTTGGTACCAAAAAAGACAGAGGACTGGAGACCCATTCTGGATCTCAGCAGACTAAACAGGTCTGTTCAAAGAACGAAGTTCCGGATGGTCACGCTACAGTCAATTTTACCCTTTCTGGGTCAGGACAATTGGATGTGCTCCATAGATCTTCAGGACGCGTACTACCATATCAAAATGGACAGATGCTCCAGAAGATTCCTCCGCTTCCGGCTGGGAGCCAGTCATTATCAGTTCAGAGATCTGCCCTTTGGTCTCACCACAGCCCCCAGGGTGTTCACCAAATGTTTGGCAGCAGTTACCGCTCACCTGAGACGGTAAGGATTCCAGGTGTTTCCTTATTTAGATGACTGGCTCCTTACTGCAACCACCAGGCATCACCTGCTGCGAGCCAGAGACTACACCATCCAAACATGCTCCAAACTAGGCATCACAATAAATTTCGAAAAGTCTGCATTGTCACCTTGTCAATCTATCACCTTTATAGGCGCAAACTTAAATACAAAGGACATGTCAGTGAGACTTCCAGTAGACAGAGTGTTAGCTATTCGACGACATGTGCAGGTCTTATTAGGATGCAAAAAGATTCAGGCCAAATTCGTCCTAAAAACATTGGGTCTCATGGCATCGGCGATCATACTAGTCCCCCTTGCACGTTTTCACATGAGGAATCTTCAGTGGATGCTGTTCACTCAATGGTCCTTCCAGCAACTCACAATGTCTCACATGATAATGATCACACATTCATGCAAAAACCAACTTGTTTGGTGGATGGTTTCCCCATCATTACGCCAGGGCAGACCATTCGTTCTCCCTCCTCCAGTAGCTACGGTGACCACGGACACCTCCCTGATCGGGGGGGGGGGGCATTTTCAGGGCAGAACAGTCCAAGGCACCTGGCAGCCTCACGAGTACCATCTGCATATCAACGTCTTGGAGATGAGAGCAGTGCTTTTAGCGTTGCAAGCTCTTCAGAACTCTCTTCCCACCGGGACCATTGCAATTCAAACAGACAATATGTCAGTAGTTTGGTACATCAACAAGCAGGGCGGAACCAAGTCCTACCCCTTATGTCAAGAAGCACTTGGACTTTGGCAGTGGGCGATCTCTTCCCACCGGTTTCTGATAGCAGCGCACATCCCTGGAAAGTCCAACGTTATAGCAGACAGGCTGAGCAGAGCAATTCTCATGCCTCACGAGTGGTCTCTCAATCAGTCTGTGGCGAACAAAATCTTCCGCAAATGGGGTCAGCCTTGCTGCAACCTTTTTGCCACCCCCTTCAACAGCAAGTGCGACAATTTCTTCTCTCTCCTCCCTCTTCCCGGACACTTCCCCAGAGACGCTCTAGTTTACGATTGACCTCAGGGACTTCTTTATGCATTCCCTCCGTTTCCCCTGATTCCCAGACTAATACAGAAAGCTACCACATTGGGATGCAAGATGATCCTCATTGCCCCTTACTGGCCTTGACAAATTTGGTTTCCGTTCCTGCATCATCACTTTCTGGAGCAGCCCTGGATCCTGAACCCACTTCCAGACCTCCTCATCCATCAGTCGGGTGGGCTGCACCAATCCCTTCAATCTCTCCAGCTCACTGCTTGGTTTCTCCACTTCCGACCTTACCCAGGCTTCCGAACATCTCCCACTCGGTGCGTGGAATCATCTTATCCTCACATAAGTCTACCACTAGAAAAACTTATACTAGTAAGTGGAAACGTTTTTCCTTATGGGCAGAGACCAGGAATATAGATCCCTTTTCAGCCCCTGTGCACCATATTTTAGAATTTCTAGTGGAACTTCTTCGAGCTGGATCCTCTTCTGCCATGATTAAAGTTCAGCTAGCTGCAATTTCAAACTTTCATACGGGCCTATCTGATACAAGCATCATGTCCGATAAGCTTTGTAAAGCCTTTCTTAAAGGGACCACTCTACTCAGGCCCCCAGTAAGAGATCCCCCGCCTCCATGGGATCTGAATTTGATTTTAGCTTCCCTGATACTGCCCCCCCTTTGAACCGGCAGCTTCTTGTTCCTTGAAGTTTGTTTCTTGGAAAACCCTTCTTCTGGTTGCAGTTACGTCGGCTAGAAGAGTTTCTGAACTTCAGGCTCTTTGTGTTCGTCCTCCTTACCTAGTTTTTCACAAGGATAGAGTTTCTCTTCGGACTAACCCTTCCTTTCTTCCAAAGGTTACTTCTGATAATAATTTGAATCATTCCATTGACCTACCTGTGTTTTTTCCAAATTATTCCAACAAGGCAGAATACAAGTTACATCAGTTGGACATTCATAGACAATTACGCTTTTACTTGCATAGAACCAAGCAAATCAGAAAATCAGACCAGTTGTTTCTGTCCTTTGCTGAGGGTAAACAAGGTATACCGGTGTCGAAAGTAACCTTATCTAGGTGGTTGACATCTGTTATTACATTTATATATCAGTTAAGGAATAAAGAGCTTCCTGCTAAACCAAAAGGTCACTCCACCAGAGCTCTAGCTACTTCAGTAGCTTTTCAGGCCAGATTGCCAATGGAAATTATTTGTGCGGCAGCTACATGGGCTAATCCACATACCTTCATTTCACATTACAGGAGCAGAGCCTCCAGGAGCAGAGCTGATTTTGGTTCCACTGTTCTGAAGAGTCTGTTCTGATGAACCACCCAGGATTGAGGTGCTAGGGACGCTGTCCCAACCAGCAAGAATGAAGGCGAGATAGACAACTTAACATTAAGAAGTTATGTACCTACCATAACGTTCCATGTTAGTTGTCTTCTTCTCACCTTCTTTCTTGCGTCCCACCCTCCATCCCCCTATCCTAGTAGACCGTGAAGAGGTCCTTATGTTTTTTTATCACTGGCTGAGTCTTCTCTGGCTATAACTTCTGACTATCAGTCTCTCCAGTAGGTTCATGTATCCTACTACAGTTTACTGTATTATTATAATTGCTATTATAATTGCTATTATTATGTCTGTAGTTAGGTATACCAAACGAGATCTGGGTATCTAGCGCCAGGCATCATGGGATATAGGGGGGCCTTAAGCCAGTAAGCAGCTCTCGAGCTTTTGAAGATGGCCGAGTTGGAGCCGAGGATCGGCTCTGAACCCAACCAGCAAGAAAGAAGACGAGAAAAAGACAACTAACATGGAACGTTATGGTAGGTACAAAACTTCTTATTGCTGAACTTAGTATGTTGAGGCATCGAGTATCAAATTTTTGAAGTGATGATTGTGTTTCTTTTGGGGATTCTAATGAAGATGTTTTTTTTCCCCTTAATTTTTCAGGCATATGAAGGTGTCTTGCAGCTTGTCGAGGCCCGAGCACACTATGACGAGCTCTGTATGGTAATGTGTGTTATACCAGCTACGATTAGTAACAACGTACCAGGAATCGACATCAGTCTGGGCTGTGATACTGCAGTCAATGCTGCCATGGAGGTGAGGAAGAGGAGGGTTGGGCAATGCTACTTTTTTTTTTTTTTTTTTTTTAAGTTAGCTGATACACTGATTTCATGAATATTATTGATATCATCATAGCATGGATGTTGAAAAGTTGTGGTTTGGGATTTGCTGTTCTCAAACAGGGATGGAGTGAAGGTCTCTAATCAAGTAGATCTCTTTGCAAGACGGAGGCCAATAGTTCATTTTTCCAGAAATGGCTCACCAGGTCAAGCCTCACACAGGTGAGGGTAGACCTCAACTGGGCTTATCCCCCAACCCCAAATAGGAGACTGCTTTAAAAAGGCTTAAGAAACTAGAATATGAGCTGAAGAACTGTAGATTAAAAAAATATATATATTGCTGAAGTAGCAGGCCATTATGTGAAACAAATTTACAAATCAAAGTGAAATTGAAATGACACTATTTGTAACAGAGCTGGACATGAACATTTTATAGAAGAGTGTGTTGTGTGGGTGGTTTAGGGAAATGCAAAAGGTGCAGAACAGCAGAAATGGACAGGGAGAGCTGTCAGGAGGCTCAAACCAAGGAAAACGTCTCTGCTTAATTGGGGAATAAAGTCTTTGGTAAGGATATTAATGAGCAAAGAATGTTAAAAGGTAAAGCACAGCAGAACAGATGTCCTTGTATTCATCTGTTGCAGGATTCTTTACATCGGGGAGTTGCCTGCCCAGGCGGCCCGACTTCGGGTAGTATACCAAAGTCTTTTACTACTCTAGGGTGCGTGGTACATCTCACGTAGGCAGCTGTCAGATGTAGGCCATAAAGGAGACATAATGCGCGCACCATCTTCAGAAATTCTTTGCTACCAGTTGGATCGCCATTCCTGAACATTGCTCTGCTGCCAGAATCGGGTTTTTCTACTAAAGATAAGTGCCTATTGGGGAACCTTTTGTGTCTTTTGCTGATGTATTGCCTTTCCTTTGAGTTAATTTCATCCAAGAAAGGGAAGTGTGATTGTGGAAGACAGATTCCACACAAAAATAGTCACCTCAGTACCTTTTTTGCCTTGGGCCCCACAATGACCATTAAAAACTGTTCTGTCTGCCAGTCGTTCGTCCCCAAGATCCTTCGAAGCCAACTTTCATCCCTCGCAATATACTTAGAAAATCAGGTCGTAACATTTCTTGCTTAAAGCGCGATAGAGGGTTCCTCCAGCCTGATGACCGAGCCTCCCATGAAAGGGAAGGCCAAAAAGCCTAGGCCTGAAGCTCTTCAGCTGTGCCTCCCCGTGCGGACGTTTCTCCCAAGGCACATGATAGCCTGGAGACATGCTCTGCTTCGGATCCAGATCCTCAGGCTGAGCCTGTGTTGCAAGCTGCTTTAGAACCGGACACCAGCACATCTAGGGAGGCCTCACAGACATCAGGAATTGATTTACAGGGGGAACCAAGGCTCATCATTCGGATGACCCTGGGGTAATCATGCAAATCTTAGTGTGCGAAGAAGTCGAATTAGATTTGGCTGAATGCAGGCCTACGTCCGAACCTCCAACCTTACATCGGATGAACCTCCCTGCTAAGAAAAAACAGAAAACTAAACGTTCATCACCTTCTCAAGACCCTCACAAAGAGTGACAACATTTTGCCCAAGGATTATTCAAGGCCTGCATGTCCCTGAGGCCTATCGCTGGATCCTCTGCTTCTCCTCTCTCCTGGCCTACCTCCCTCCAAAAGAGGGTAAGATAACGGTGAACTTCAGAGGAGGATCTTTCTTCAGATGATGACAGTGACTCATTAGCCTACTCCTCACGAATTCCCTTCCCGTTAGACTGTGAGGTGTAGGCTAATGAGTCACTGTCATCATCTGAAGAAAGATCTTCACAGATTCCCTCCCCATTAGACTATGCTTCCCCTGAGTAAATTACAGTGGTACGGACTCCCCTATGGAGGAAATTCATTTAGGGAAACCCTTTTAAAAATGAGAGACCACTTTCAAGTGGGACAGTTCTCAAATGTCAGAGGTACAAAAGAGGTAGTACGACATTCTCCAGGTGGAAACCCCCATCCCTTCAGCTATTCCTCCAGTTATCCCTGCCTTTCTGGATGCCTCTGCTTCCATGTCCCTACACCCTGACTCTTAGCCTCTGGCCCCTAAGAAGCTGGACAGATATTATAAAGTCCCTCAAGACAACAATTTCCTATTTAAGGCTCCTGTGGCAGACCCTTTTGTCATCTCTGTATCCTCAGACAAGGCTTTGAAGTCCTTTCTTTCCACTTCTCACCTGCCCTCTGACAAAGACAGTCGGCAACTAGGGAGGTTGGGGAAGTAAATTTATATTTTGAATTGTCAGACTCATATGACCAAGTATTCCCTGGAACTTATGTCACAACTGTCAAAAATTATTTCTGACATGCCAGATTCAGAAAACAAGGCCTTGACCTCTTCCTTGATTGCTGTTTCCTTCCAGGTGGCCCGTCACTCTGTAAAATGCAGCTATGATGCTGTTGAGGCTACCTCCCGGGCTGCAACTTCTGCCTTGGTGGTAAGGAGATTTGCTTTGTTGAGGCTTCAACCCCTCCCTGAGGACATCAAGGAGTAGCTCATGGATGCTCCCCTTGACAATTCTGCCTTATTTGGTAAGGCTTCAGCTGATCTCTTCAGATCATTGCAGGAAAATAGCAGAGAGTTAAAAAAACCGCAAACCTATCCTCATTTCAGCAGTCCTAAAATTTCACAAGAACTACCCTTCCCATCAAGTTTTCATCCACAGGCAAATTTGGCCCGCCCAGTCCAAGTCCCCCAAGGGAAGTAAGAAACCTCATCACTTCTCAGCTCCCCCCTCTTCATTCACTTCTAAGCAGTCCTTTCCTGACGGAGCAGGTTCTTTCTGACTCAGGACACCCTTGTGCTACCTTCTTTACCTACGCCTATCCCTTCCAGCCTAGGTCTTGTACATCATAAAACACGGATATTTCATGACATGACACCTCTGTGCCTCCGTTCAGGGGCATCCCACAACCACCTGCAGAACAGGTATCCCTCTTTCCACAAATACTGCCAGAGCTGCTACAACAGAGAACCATACAATCAGTGCCCACACCCCAAAAACAGGAAGAAGCTTCTACTCGTGCATTTTCCTTGTACCCCGAAAGAAAGGCTTCTAGATCTTTCCTTCCTCAACACATTCCTGAAGGTGCCCTCCTTCAAAATGCTCACCTTTCAGAGCCTGTTCGCTGTGATCCTTCCAGAGGCCTTTCTGGCATCCATAGATAACAAAGACGTATATCTGCATATTCCCATTCATCCCAAATTCAGGACATTTCTTTGTTTCTCTGTGGGATTCTTCTACAGCCCCATGATTTTTCACAAAATGTTTAGCCCCAGTAGTTGCATTTGCAGACTCCAGGGCATTCAAATTTTCTCTTATTTGAACAGCCTCCTGTTCCAAGCAAACACCCCAGAGGAACTGGTGAGGAACCTTCCCTCAGCCATTGTCATCCTACAACAACTAGGATTCACAATCAACTTCAAAAAATCTGCCCTGACCCCATTCCAAGATCATGTCTTTCTAGGATGCAGATTCCAAACAGACAGAATGATAGTGTCTCTTCCACCTTAAAAGGATCAGGAGCTCTGTCAGATTTTTCAGACTTCCTTCCCCTGCACCTCTTGTCAGCAAGGCAATTTCTCAGGATCCTTGGACTGATGGCTTCCACCATACCTATGCTGCCCATGGCAAGACTCTGTATGAGGAAGTTTCAGTGGTTTCTGAAGTCGGCGTGGACACATGCTCACCCTTTTGAATTTCAGATCCTGCTCACTCCTACCTTGCTTAAAGAAAGAGCTCCTGTGGTGGATACAGCAAATGTCTATCAACCCAGGACTTCCCATCCACCCACTGCCCCCAACTCAAGACCTGTATTTAGATGCGTCAGATACAGCCCGGGGGGCTGCATTGGGCCCACATACTGTTCAAGACCAATGGTCTCCCACTCAGGGAAAGGATCACATAAATGTTAAAGAGATGAAGGCATTGATCCTAGCCATTATGTTCTTTCAGTCTGTTTTTAAACCAGGCTGGCTGAGGATCTACACAGACAACATGACTGTTCTGTGGTATGTAAACAAGCAGGGGAGATCCAAATCCTACCTCCTGTGCAGATTAGCCCTAAAGGTTTGGGAACTAGCCCTCCAACTTCAGATTTCTCTGCAGGCAGTCTTCATCCATTCCAATCAGAACTGTGTGGCAGAAACTCTGAGCAGATCCACAACTGTGGCCCACGAATGGATGCTTCACAGGGATGTGTTCCTTGACGTAGTCCACCAGTGGGGTACTCTTTAAATAGACTGGTTTGCCTCCCCTATGAACAGACAACTAACAACGTTTTGTGCCAGAGAACCTCACCCCCTGGAATGGAAAGTGGATGCCCTGTCAATATCCTGGAAGGAGAAGTTTCTGTAGGCATTCCATCCTTCTCTGCTCATTCCAAATGTTCTGCTGAAGATTCAGCAGGACAGACCAAAAATCTTGCTGGTGACTCCCTATTGGCCAAAACAGCATTGGTTCCCCCTTCTACTCCATCTAGCCAAGGGCAGTCATCACAAGTTACCTCACAGAGTGGACTTACTCACACAACACAAGGCCTTCCTCATCCACCCACAGTTGGCAATTCTTTAACTGATTATGTGGGTGATAAGAGTCCCAATACCTTTTTAGACACCTTATTCTCTGATGATATCCTTCAAGTCCTGCAGGAGGCCAGGCAGCCCAATACCAGGAAATCTTACCTCTCCAAATGGAAAAAAAAAATCTGTTTGGTGTCTCTCTCTTAAGCTGGACCCACCCTCTAGCAGTGGATCTCCCTCTGGTTCTTTCTTACCTGTGTGAGTTGCTCAATTTTGGCTTAGCTTATCCTTCAAGTCAAAGCACATCTGTCAGCCATTTCTGCATGTCTGCCTCTTTCTCCTCCTCTAGCATCTAGAGTTGAGGCTAAACAATTCCTCAAAGGTGTCCTCTATATTAGATCCCCCAGGACGCCTGTGGCCCCTCCCTGGGATCTTAACTTTATGCTAGAGAAACTGGCCCTCGCACCTTTTGAGCCAGCTAAACACTGCACCTAGAAAACTGTCTTGCTGATAGCTGTAACTTCTGCCAGAAGGGTCTCTGAACTCCAAGCCCTGATGGCCTCTCCCCCCTTTTTGATTTTCCACAAAGACAGGATTTTCCTTCACACCAGCTCCACCTTTATGCCCAAGGTAGGTAATGAGTTGTCTTTAAACCAGACTGTTCACTTACCAACCCTTTTCCCTTCTCTCAAAACAACAGTGAGAAGATTTTACACACACTTGGTGTGCATAGACAACTCAGCTTTTACCTTCACAGAACAAGCCCTATAATGAAATCGGACCAATTGTTGGTCTCTTCCCACCCCAGGGCTCTGGGATTGCCTCTGTCCAAACAGACCATTTCTAATTGGATTTCCAAAACTATTACCTTCTGCTATATCTACCATGAAAAAAACCCTGCTCGGTCAAAGCTCACTCCACTAGAACAGTGGCCTCCTCTGGTGCCTTTCTCAAAGGACTAGACACCAACTCTATAGTAGAAGCAGCTACCTTGACCTCTGTCCACACCTTTACCAAACATTACAAACTGGATTCCATTTACAGATCTAGGGCTGGGTTTGCCAGGGCCATCTTTCATGGCTTCCTGGAAAATTATTCAGCTAACTGCACCTTCCTCTCTGCATGAACTTTGATATTCTCCCTCATGTTGTGAATACTGCAACAAATGAGTAGAAGGACATAGAGTAGTTGTGTAAGAACTTACCATAATGATAGATGTCCTTCTCTTCTCTGTTGCAGTATTCTGTTCCACTCTCCTTCCCCACTTGGCTGTATTGACTCTCTGTTCCTTGGACTGTCTCCTCGCCTGGGGTTTCAGTTCTGAGGATGGTGTGCATGTACGTCTCCTTTGTGCCCTGTTTCCAATAGCTGCCTGTGTGAGATGTACCATGCATCCTACAGTAGTAAAAGATTCTGGTTTACTGGCTGACGGTGGGTCACCTGGGCAGGCAACTCCCCCATGTAAAGAATACTGCAACAGAGAAGAGGACATCTATTGTTATGGTAAATTCCTACATAACTATTCTTCATTGCTGTTGACCCATATTTCTTGTACCCCTTGTTCAAATCTTGGGTAGGTTGCCTTCTTTGAGTTTCCATAATCTCACGTTTACAAGGATTTCTGCAGGGGCTCTTGTTTCCTCTTTTGTTCTAAAACATGTGCTGACAGGTGTATTCCAAAGGAAGTTGACTTTGTAATTGAAGAGTGTGTAATGGTGAAAATTATGTAATGGTGAATATGACTCCTTTATAAGAACTGGGAGCAAGGCACAAGCAGAAAACTATAGACCTGTTATGTTGACCTGAGTAGTAGGAAAAAATCACTGAATAACTTGTAAAGGAAGTAATATTTGACCATGTACAGACCAGTAGATCACAGGACCAAGGGAAGCATGATCTTCCAGTTGTAAGTCATGTCAGATGAATCTAATGGATTCTTTGGATGGCTGACCAAAGCCATTTGGGTCAAAGGACATCACCTTGGTGAAGTATGTCACATATTTATAAATTGGGCAGTTTGAGGTATTTGATTAGGGTGGTATTCTGGATGAAATGCTGGACAGTAAGGACTCAGTCAGAAAACTAAAGGTTTGGTGCAAGAATGTGACGGGTTTCAGGACTGAGTTTGTACCTTTTGAATGACACTGTAAAATCATGTGGCAGCAGGAAGTAGTAAGAGCACCAAAAATGGGAGGAGACTTGGGGTATATTCTGTTACATGGAAGATGCTACTAAAAAGGCCTACAAGGAAATAGCCACCCAGGTGATATTAATAAAACAGACAAACCAACTAAACCTTTCAGGTGACCACTAACAGGTGCCTCAGTCACCTGAAACCATTATATCAGTGTCTAGCCATCCTAATGCAAGTTTGTCAACTGCCTTGTAATTGCTGCTCAGTTACAAAGAGGTGTAGCTGACAGCAGAGAAACATTATGTGCATTAAGAAGTGACCCTTTGTAGCACATCACACATTGGCATATCAGTAGGGTAATCAGCAGCATTTAGGAGGGATGCAGCACAGGGGTTAAGATCCAATAAAGTATATGACCGTAACAGCAGGAACTGATTAGAGTGCAAAGCTGAAGATGTAGGAAGTTGAGAAGATGGTTCAAGTGCTCTGAGATTGTCTCAGCAGTTTGGTGAAAGGACTGACGTCAGACCTGTATTAGAGAAGGGGTGCTGGAGACAGAAGTCTGAAGTTAGCATTGGCAGTGAAGAGCTCAGGTGGCAAGTAGGCTGGCTAAGGGAACAAGGATATAAGTAGTGTGGAAGGAACAGGCAGTAGAGGAAAGCTTTATGGAGAGCATTTAAGAAGAATACTGACAGACACAGACAGGATCATCGTGAGGATTGGCAGTGATAGTCAGCTGGTTGAATTGATACATATGGGTCAAAAGGGGTTCCAGGGGAATAAAGCAGATGGCTAAAACTAGGTATGAAGGACAAGGTGACTAGAATGTCAAAAGGAAAAAAGAGCAGAAGCGCAAGGATTAGTATGGACGTTAAGGGGATGGACATTCTAGAAAGGTCTAGACAAGTGCAGCATAGAAGAGCGGGAGAAGCAGAGAGTAATATCAAGGTGGACAGAGGCAGTTAGAGAGTATGGAGAAGTTAGGAAGTGGAAGAGGGAGATGGCTGATGATTTTCTGCAGAAAAGTTGAGTAAGGATGGGTGGGTGAGATAGAAGTAGTTTAGAAATAGCATTTAGGTCAGGCATATGAAGCACTGACTGGGAAGGGAAAGGATTATTCAAGCCAACCATATTGTAAAAGGATGAGAACAGGCTTGGCAGGAACAGTGGGAACACGCTTAAGTATCCCATCAGGCAGGGGACTGGGAAAGAGTAGCAGAGAGTAGAAGAGGAAAGTGATTGTAGTTTTTAATTCTGTCATCAGAGTGATTTGTGGGCTGACCTTGAGTAGGGCTATTAAGGCAGGAGACTGGGTAGTTAAGGAGGCAGGGAATGCCCACATGGCAGACTACATATAGAAACAAATGATTTCCTTAATCGATTATTGCCAAAAATTAGAGTGTAAGGAAAACTGCAAGGTTACACTCACCAACACTCCTGTGCTTCCAAATAGTTAAAGAAAAAATATATGAGATGCAGGCGTGGTCGCACAGTATGCGTAGAGCGTATCAAACAACAACAGTCTGTATAACACACAAATACACTAATACGCTAGCTGCGTACAGATAGAGTTACCAGTTAGTCAGTATCACCGTAAAAAGCAAAAGTATACCAAGTACTGTATCAGGCTTCCGTGGAACAATGGCTTGAAAACTCTTCAGCACCTCAAGCGTTCAACGGGACATATCCAAAGTCGTATAACAGAGAAAGCAAGTAAATGCAATGCAGGCTTGATATTCAACGCCAGTATGCGAGTCAGTGCATACAAAAATAAGCTTTCTGCTTGTAGATGGAGTCAACAGTTAATTCAAATAAAGTACATGATTCAAGGTCAAAACTTCAGAGGAACAATAGCTTGGAAACCTTCAATAACAAACCAAGCGTTCAACAGAGTATATCCAAGGTAGTTTATTCATATAAAAATCGGCAAGCGCTTTCAACTAGGTCTTCATCAGGCCGTTAAACAATTTAGACTGACAAAGCACTCATATTTATAACAAAACATCACAGTAGCAACTATGTCATTTCCTGTTAAAATTTTAAACTGACAGAGCATCACAGTAATGAAAATGCCATTTCCTGTTACTACTAATTCAAAATCTAAGAACATTTTAAATAGAAAATATATATAAAAAAGGTATATATAAAAAGATATGTAGTGATAGTTGCACGCAAAAGCTGACTGTATGTAGTTCCAAGACAAAACACTGTCATTGTACAAAAGACATATAATTGCATACACAATAAAATAAAATTACTGCTAAGAAATGTATCTAATTTATTAAAATTATTGTTAGTGAAAGCACTTATGCATTAGAAATCCATTCAAGATGCCACAATAAATAAAAACTACTAATATTTGTATCATGGTGTAAACTCTCATGAAGTCAGAAATTTACCATCAAACATTATCACTAAAATATATATATGAAAAACATATATATATATTGATTTACACATCTAGTAGGAAATATCTAATATATTAAAAATATTATTATTAAGAACAATTCAACCCACCACAGTAGATGGAAACGAACTAACATTGATGTCATGATGTAAAAGTCTCAAGAAGTCAGAAATTTACCACCAAAAAGTGTCACTGAATTATATATAAAAAATGTGTAAAATGATCCACATATCTATGAGGTCATTGCCTACACTAAGTACACATATATATATAAAAATATATATGTAAAAGGCCTCATAAACACTGACACTATATGCACTAATGATACATCCACGCAATGTGCAATAATAAAGGTTAAAAATACCATAAATTGTTGTGACATGACATCATTATATATAGTAATATAATGTTACCATAGATAACCTGCTACATAATAGGATGGCAGTAAAGTGTTGTCTTTGAAGCTGAAGACGTTTTAGTTTCAAAAAGTCACTTTCCATCTCATGTATCAAAGTATCTAGCCCTTCATGATTTTTATCAGTTCCATCATTATCATTCACTCCTGCTTTAAAGTAATAATTGAGCAAATGATTGGTCTCACTCTGCCATCCTATTATGTAGCAGGTTATCTATGGTAACATTATATTACTATATATAATGATGTCATGTCACAACAATTTATGGTATTTTTAACCTTTATTATTGCACATTGTGTGGATGTATCATTAGTGCATATAGTGTCAGTGTTTATGAGGCCTTTTACATATATATTTTTATATATATATCTTTATATATGTGTACTTAGTGTAGGCAATGACCTCATAGATATGTGGATCATTTTACACATTTTTTATATATAATTCAGTGATACTTTTTGGTGGTAAATTTCTGACTTCTTGAGACTTTTACATCATGACATCAATGTTAGTTCGTTTCCATCTACTGTGGTGGGTTGAATTGTTCTTAATAATAATATTTTTAATATATTAGATATTTCCTACTAGATGTGTAAATCAATATATATATATATGTTTTTCATATATATATATTTTAGTGATAATGTTTGATGGTAAATTTCTGACTTCATGAGAGTTTACACCATGATACAAATATTAGTAGTTTTTTATTTATTGTGGCATCTTGAATGGATTTCTAATGCATAAGTGCTTTCACTAACAATAATTTTAATAAATTAGATACATTTCTTAGCAGTAATTTTATTTTATTGTGTATGCAATTATATGTTTTTTGTACAATGACAGTGTTTTGTCTTGGAACTACATACAGTCAGCTTTTGCGTGCAACTATCACTACATATCTTTTTATATATACCTTTTTTATATATATTTTCTATTTAAAATGTTCTTAGATTTTGAATTAGTAGTAACAGGAAATGGCATTTTCATTACTGTGATGCTCTGTCAGTTTAAAATTTTAACAGGAAATGACATCGTTGCTACTGTGATGTTTGTTATAAATATGAGTGCTTTGTCAGTCTAAATTGTTTAACGGCCTGATGAAGACCTAGTTGAAAGCGCTTGCCGATTTTTATATGAATAAACTACCTTGGATATACTCTGTTGAACGCTTGGTTTGTTATTGAAGGTTTCCAAGCTATTGTTCCTCTCTAGTTTTGCCCTTGAATCAGGTACTTTATTTGAATTAACTGTTGACTCCATCTACAAGCAGAAAGCTTATTTTTGTATGCACTGACTCGCATACTGGCGTTGAATATCAAGCCTGCATTGCATTTACTTGCTTTCTTTGATGTCCTTCATGGATGCATCTGCAGTCATAACAAATGGGTTGTCCTGTCGTCAGGCAGCCCTTCGGTCGGCCGGATTCCAAAGTCTGGGTCCGGCTTCGGCTGATGTCGCACTTCACCCGGCGTCATCTCTGCTGGTCTTCGGGTATAAAGGCATCAGCCGACGCCATTTTCCCCAGTCTTTCTTGCCGCGTGGCGCCCGAAGCAGAAGCTGTTCGCAAGTGCCGGTCGGTCAGATCCAGAGATTACTACTACCGAATACTACTTCGAAGACTTCTAAAAAGCTAAGTACCCCGTTGGGGACTCTTTCTTGCCTCAGCCGATGTCAGAAAAAGTTAATAACTGTTTAACTTGTGGGAAACAAATACCTCATAAAGATTTCCACTCTTACTGTCTGCCTTGCTTAGGCCCAGACCACGACGTAGCAGCCTGTTCGGCCTGCGCTTCCTTCAACCGACGAACGCTCAGGCGTCGGTCGGAGTTTGCTGAACAATTTTTCGGCTCAGACTTTGCTTACATTATGCCGTCGGATCCTCCGACTACCCAAATTGTTAAAAAACGCAAGGAAAAAGACCGACACTCGCGGTCCGCGGTTTCGGCCGAAACCACGGTTAAGCAAGCCGCGAGTGTCTCGGTTTCGGCCGAAACCGAGAAAACTGGTCAAGCTTCAGCCGAATCCATGACCACTACTGAGGCTCCTGCTACCTTACCTGAATCGGTCTCAGAAATTTTGCCTACAATTGTGGCTTCTACTGAGTTATGAGACACCATCCCTTTAGATGTTTCTACCCCAGCACGTGGTGCTGCTAGACCCCCTGCAGCCATGTCTATCAAGGCCTTTGCCAGGGCTAAAGCAGCTAAATCTGCTAAGTCAGTGCCTGTTAAACCTCCCTCACACAGGCCCACCTCTAGTTCACAAATGCTTACTCTGGCAGAAGATTTAATATCCTTAATTAGGGGATCCCAATCTCACCCAGACAGGGCCTCTCAGCCCCCAGAAAAGAGACCTAGGACAGAGCCCCCCGAGCCAGTGTCCTCTGATGATTCTGAGGATGACTCCGGCATTACAGAACAGCCAGAGGATCCTTTTTCTACTTATGAAGACTCCGATGCTGAAGAATCCATTCCAGCTGCCTCTCCACCAGAGGAATTTTCCTTTGGGGAAACCTTACATGCCATGAGAGAACAATTTCAATGGCAGGGACAAGATTTCTCAGATTCAAGAAAAAGGCTTAGGACCTTTCTGCATTTACCACAACATAGGCCCTTAGCTATACCTCCTGTTTTGCCTGTTGTGGATGATGCATTTAATGATGTATGCACTGCTCCTGATTCTTTACCTCCAGCCCCTGCCAAACCTGATAGATTTTACAGGGTTCCAGACACTCATCACCACCTATACAAGGCCCCACTGGCAGACCCGAAACTATTTCCCAGGGGCCTAAGGCAGTAGCCTCGACCACAGCAAAAACCCTATTCCTTCAGAAAGGGAATCCAGGTCCTTGCACAGATGGGGCAAAAAAAGTTTACACCTCTGCTACTCTCTCAGCTAGAGCTTTAAACTGTCAGTTTCACATGATCCAATACCAAGAGTTTATGCTTGATCAGTTAACTAAAAAAGTATCCTCTGATGAATCTATAGATAAGAAATATGTATTAGAAATGGTGAATAACATACAACAGGTTAGTAACCATTCCTTAAAATGTGGCTATGATGCACTGGAGGCTTCATTTAGATCAGCCATGACTGGCACAGTGATAAGAAGACATGCATGGTTGAAAGAGCAGGTCTTACCGGATCATGTTAAAGCTAAGCTATTAGATGCTCCTATGGATGAGGCCAGTTTATTTGGTACACCTGCCCAGCAGGTAATGAAGAAAATGGAAGAAAAGGCAAAATCTGTACAAACAGTTAAAGATTTCTTACAGGTTCAGCCCCCAAGGTTTAGCAGGAACTGGCCTGCCAAAAATTGGTCCTTTCCTGACTCCACAAGATCCCAAAGGGGCAGGAATAGACGCTCCAGAGGCAGAAATCAATCCAGAGGAGGTGCCTACAGAGGACGACAGTGGCAAGGTAATAACAGAGGCACAGACACAACCACTGCCACTGCAACAGGACAATCACAGTGACTTGGCTCTAACTCCGCCTACCAGGGAGCAAGTAGCAGCACCATTAGGTGGAAAGTTAGCCTTATTTTCGAAAAATTGGCACTATATCACAAAAGACAAGTGGATTTTGCAAACCATAGACCAAGGCTACCGGTTCCACTTCCACACCTTACCAGTAAAAAGAGGAATGCCAAACCTGCCTCCGAATCAGAAAATAGAAGCTCTACAGCAGATAGCGGAATTAACAAAGATGAGAGCTGTGGAAAGAGTACCAATAACAGAACAGGGCAAAGGATTCTATTCCAGACTCTTCCTAGTACCAAGAAAAGACAAAAATTGGAGGCCTATTCTCGACCTGTCCATCTTAAACACATATATCATTGTCCCAAAATTCAAAATGCTGACCCTACAGCAACTTCTTCCCATGCTGGGCAAGGAGTGTTGGCTGGTAACTCTAGATCTCAAGGAGGCATACCTGCACGTCCCCATTCGACCAAACTGCAGAAGATACCTCAGATTTCTTGCAGGATCAGAGCATTATCAATTCTCAGCATTGCCCTTTGGCTTATCTACTGCGCCCAGAGTATTCACAAAATGCCTGGCATCAGTAATCGCCCACTGCAGACTACAGGGAATCCAAATTTATCCATACCTGGACGACTGCCTGCTACAAGCAGACAACAAAAGCAAGCTGACAACAGATTTACAAAGGGTCATTTACTTGCTACAAGCCCTGGGATACACAGTCAATTTACAAAAGTCAAGGCTGATACCATCCCAAACAAGAACATTCTTGGGCGTGGAATTGGACACAGTAAAACAAATGGCATTCCTAACTGCAGAAAAACAAAAAGAACTCCCTCTTTACTTCTTGGCATTAACAAAACAGAACAAACTAACAGCAAGAAAAGTTCTGCAGGCCCTGGGCTTCATGGCATCGTGCATAATCTTGGTCCCACATGCCAGACTGCATATGAGAAAACTACAGTGGTGCCTAAAGAATTTATGGTCTCAACACAGGCACAGCCTAGAAGCAGAAATACCACTAATTCCATGCCTAAAGCAGGAGTTCCTATGGTGGGCTCAAGCATGCCAGTCAAACCCAGGCCTACCCTTCCACAACTTTCGAACAAGCCAAACCATCACAACAGACGCCTCAGACCTAGGATGGGGGGTGCACATGCTGGACAAATGCGTGCAAGGATTGTGGACTCAGGACCAGCTGCACCTGCACATAAACCAAAAAGAAATGCTGGCAGTAAAACTGGCAATCCAAAAATTCAGACCATTCCTCAAAGAAGGCCATTTGATGATAAGGACAGACAACACCACAGTCATGTGGTACATCAACA
Organism: Protopterus annectens; assembly: GCF_019279795.1. Lineage (NCBI taxonomy): Eukaryota > Metazoa > Chordata > Ceratodontiformes > Protopteridae > Protopterus > Protopterus annectens. The sequence continues at coordinate 102,477,626 of NC_056728.1, read as the reverse complement.
AACAGGGAGGCACTCATTCATACCCCCTATGCAGAATGACTTTGGACCTATGGAATCTGGCACTCAGCTACAACATCCAGTTACAGGCAATATTTGTACCGGGAAGAGAACACCCTAGCAGACATGTTAAGCAGAACCACCTCGGATGCTCACGAATGGATGCTACACCCGGACATCTTCAAGACCATCACAAAGAAATGGGGAATGCCACAAATAGATCTATTCGCTTCCCCTCTCAATCACCAGCTCAAAAAATTCTGCACAAGGACATTCCACCCACTTGCATGGAAGGTGGATTCGCTCTCCTTCAGCTGGAAAGGTCTGACAGCATATGCATTTCCACCTCTTCCTTTGATACACAAGGTATTACTGAAAATCAAAGAGGAACGTCCAAGGATAATCCTGATAGCTCCGAACTGGCCAAGACAACATTGGTACCCATTGCTGAGGAGCATGTCTCAGGAGAAAATGTGGTCAATACCCCTGATGCCTTTGATGTTAACTCAGAACAACTACAGCATCATGCATCCAAACCTAAAAACTTTGCAACTGACTGCCTGGAACATCGCATAGCAGCAACTAATCCAAATCTTTCCCAAAGGGTTAAAGACATTATCCTTGAAGCCCGCAGACCTTCAACAAGAAGGAACTATGCAGGAAAATGGAAAAGGTTTGTCATTTGGAGTACTGAAAGAGGAAAAGATGTGTCGAATATAGATATTGCTAACATTCTGGAGTATTTGGCAGAGCTTCTACATACAGGCCTGTCCTACTCCTCCATCAAGATACATGCATCAGCTGTTTCAGCAGAATACAGCTTTGATCCACCTGTCTTTTCACATCCTCTACTCAGGCAGTTCCTCAGAGGGATCAAGAATGTAAAACCTCCTAGGAAACCACCATTACCAGCATGGGACTTGAACTTTGTGCTAGAAAAGTTGACACTCCCTCCGTTTGAACCAGCAGCAACAGCAGATCTACAGCACCTGTCATGGAAAACTGCTTTCCTACTGGCAATTACCTCAGCAAGGAGGGTTTCTGAACTACAGGCCTTAATGGCAGTACAACCCTTCCTAATCTCCCATCAAGACAGGGTGTCCATGAGAACTAATCCTACATTTATGCCTAAGGTGGTATCCAGAGTGTCTTTAAACCAGGCAATCCACCTACCTACCTTCTTCCCCAATCCACAAAACAGAGGGGAAAGAATGCTGCATACCTTGGATGTACATAGACAGCTACGCTACTACCTGGACAGAACCAAGAGTAACAGAAAAACTGACCAGCTTTTTGTAGCCTATGCAACAGGAAGGGAAGGAAAAGCAATTTCCAAACAGACAATCTCCAAATGGATAGGAAATTGCATAAGATTCTGTTACTCCTACCATGGAAAACCAATTCCACAGAACATAAGGCCTCATTCTACAAGGGCTACAGCCACTACCACAGCTTTCTTACGAGGAGTGGCAACCAAGGACATTATTGAGGCGGCTACTTGGACCTCCGTGCATACATTTGCCAAGCATTATAATTTACCTCTGTATTCTAGATCCCGAGCAGGGTTTGCCACTGCTGTACTGCAAGGGATCCTAACCACACCATAATTTCTTCTTCCTCCTCCCCTAGTTAGCTATGGTATTCTACCCATTTGTTATGACTGCAGATGCATCCATGAAGGACATAGTACAGTTTTGTACCTACCATAAATGTAGATGTCCGAACTGGATAGCATCTGCAGTCAGGATTACCCTCCCTCCTTCCCCTCTGTGGTACTCCTAGGGAATTTACCCTCCAAATAGCTAGCTGGGGGGGGGGGGGGAGTCTCTTATGGTGTATTTGTTTGTATATATGTACATACATGCTTATTTTTTGTGTTTGTCCTCTATCTTTTTGGAAACATTGGCATTTATCCAAAATTTAGCCTTCCAAGAGGGCAACTGGCATCTGGGGCAAGAAACACTGAGGAAAATGGCGTCGGCTGATGCCTTTATACCCGAAGACCAGCAGAGATGACGTCGGGTGAAGTGCGACATCAGCCGAAGCCGGACCCAGACTTTGGAGTCCGGCCGACCGAAGGGCTGCCTGACGACAGGACAACCCATTTGTTATGACTGCAGATGCTATCCAGTTCGGACATCTACATTTATGGTAGGTACAAAACTGTACTTTATACGACTTTGGATATGTCCCGTTGAACGCTTGAGGTGCTGAAGAGTTTTCAAGCCATTGTTCCACGGAAGCCTGATACAGTACTTGGTATACTTTTGCTTTTTACGGTGATACTGACTAACTGGTAACTCTATCTGTACGCAGCTAGCGTATTAGTGTATTTGTGTGTTATACAGACTGTTGTTGATTGATACGCTCTACGCATACTGTGCGACCACGCCTGCATCTCAAAAATTAGAGTGTGTTTGCATCAGTGCAAAGGATAAGTTTAAATAGCTCAGTACATGATGTTCTTCGTGTTTCACTGTTGCAGTCATCACACTTGGGTAATCTGCCTGCAGGTAGCCCTCAGTCGGCCCAAATATCAGAGTATTGGGATTTCTGCCTCGGATGCTGTCACCTCTTCCATGACGTCAGGGGTATAAAGCATGCAGCCGACGCCATTACATCAGTCTTTCTTGCCGTGGAGGAGCCCGAAGCAGAAGCAGTTCGCAAGTGCCGGTCGGCCGGTTCCTGAAATTTTCTTTTTTCGAGTTTCAAACCTGGAGTCTTCTAAAGCTAAGTACCCCATTCGGGATCCTTTTTTCTTGCTCTAACCGATGTCAGAAAAAGTTAACAATTGTCTTGCCTGTGGAAAGCAAATACCTCAGAGATTTTCATTCTTACTGCGTCACCTGTTTAGGCCCAGACCACGACGTCCCTCGCTGTCGGTTTTGTGCCTTAACGCCCAAACCATTCGTGGTCAGGCTGTCTTTGTCGCTAAATTCTTTCACTCTCGATGTTCTTCGTATTTCACTGTTGCAGTCATCACATTTGAGTTATCTGCTTCCAGTAGCCCTCAGTCAGCCTGATTATCAAAGTGTTGGGTCCTGCGTTGGTTGCTGTCTCATCTTCCGTGACGTAAGGTAGTCAGGGGTATAAAGCATGCAGCTGATGCCATTACATCAGTCTTTCTTGCCGTGCGGTGCCCAAAGCAGAAGCAGTTCGCAAGTGCCAGTCGGTCGTCTCCTGAAATTTTCGTTTTCGAGTTTCAGAACCAAAGTCTTCAACTAAAGTCAAGTACCCACGTTGGGGAAACTTTTTCTTGCTCTACACCGATATCAGTAAAAGTCAGTAATTGTATTTCTTGTGGAAAGCAAATAACCTCACAAAGATTTTCATTCATACTGTAGTCCTTGCCTAGGCCCTGACAACGACGTACCTCGCTGTCGGTTTTGTGCCTTATTTAAGCAACAAACTATTTGTCGTCGGTGTATTTACACTTCTAAATATTTTGGTACTTGGTTCAATTATCCAGATATGTCTTTGGTAAGCCATCCGAGTACCGACATTCCAAAAAAACGCAAAGATAAAGACAGAGACAGGCCGCCTAGGTCCAAGTTGCGGACGACACTTCTTTTAAGCCAGTTGCCAGTACTCAGTGAGGTGTTTTTGCAGCCCCTGATACCACCTACTTCAGATTTGCAGGCCTCTACTGAGACCCATTCAGAGTCTGGTATGCCGCGAGATGCTTCAACTGTGGAACCTGCGAATGTCTCTACCTCGGATGGGTCCGGTGCCGCTGTGCAGGCACCGGCTTCTGAGGGTGTATTCAGGCCTACTGACTTGCATATTAAACCGACGCCATCTTTTTCTTCAAGGCCTAAAACTCAAACTATGCCTAGAAAAACGATGCCCAGACCGCATGGTCAGCCCTCTATGCCTAAAAAAACAAATGATAAGAATGGCTGAAGACCTTATTACTTTAATCAGGGGAAGCCAACCTTCCACCTCTAAGAGACCTAGGACTGAATTTGCTTATAATACTTCTGACCAGAATTCTGAAATTTCTGTTTTCTCTGATGACAAGGATTTACCCTTATCTACCTATGAGGATTCTGATGCAGAGGACTCTATTCCCTCTGCTTCCCCCCCAGAGGATTTCTCTTTTGGTGAAACCCTGCATACTCTTAGGGAGCACTTTTGCTGGGAAAGCCAGGATTACTCTGATTCTAAAAAGAGGCTTAGGGATTTCTTACTCCTGCCCCAACACAGGCCTTTAGCTATCCCTCCTCTCCTCCATAATCCCTATCTCTGATTATGTAGCCCAGGCAGGTATGACCCTGACCTTGAGCAGTATCCTACCTTCACCAAGAATGATGCCACAATACAGAGATAAGATGATCAGCTTTAACAATTGGCTTAAACTCTGGTGTCATTCAAAGGGGATCCAATGTCTGTCTGCCTGGGATGACATGCTGGACAAGCCACGCTGCTTAAGAGGGACGGCTTGCACCTATCACCCTGGGATTCGGATATTGGCAAAGGCTCTTGCCACCCCATAGTGCCTTTTTAGGCAAGGCTCAAATTCTAAACCTACCACCCTAGAACACAAAAAGGAAAAAACTAAGGGTAATGCTGCTCAGTGCCAGAAGTCTAAATCTCAAAATGCACGCACTGAGGCCCTTCTCAGTATGGAGAACATCGATGTCTGTGCAGTGACAGAAACCTGGTTCAAGGCTCCTGAGAGCACCCCAGCACTATCAGGTTTTACCTCTAATCATGCGTTCGGTCCCAAAAATCCGGCCAATACCAAGAAAGGAGGGGGTATCCATATTCATCAAGGACACCCACACCTCAAGACTGGTGGCAATGCACGATGCATCGGAGACCATCCAGGTGCAATTAACCATAGGCAAGACTGCTCTGCAAATTGTAGCATGTTACAGGCCACCCTCACAAACTCAGGAACCTCACATGGCCTTCCTGAAAACACTAGAGGGGATAAATGTATCACCAAACACCATCATACTAGGTGACTTCAATTACCCTAATATAGACTGGGAACACTACTCAAGCCCAAACACCCTAGCCCAAAAGTTCCTGGAATTCATAAACTCAAATGCCATGGAACAACTAGTCACCATCCCCACAAGAGGAGAAAACATACTTCATCTCATCATCACGAACATGGGAGCACAATGTTCAACACCGAAGTATACCCCTCACTGGTGAGATCAGATCACAAACTAATCTCGCTGGAGGTCCTCATCCCACCCCCACCTGAAATAAAAAAGACCACAGTAAAGAACTTCTTGAAAGCTGACTTCACACTTCTAAAGACTAGTGTGGTCTCCTTTAAGGTCCCGAGCCATGGAAAACAGTACTCAAGCCGCTGAATCACTTACAAATGCCTTCTACCAGCACCTGCAGGACTGCATGGATAAGGCAATCCCAAGCAAAACAAAGACTCTTTGTACCAAAGGCAAGCGTCCAGTCTGGTGGACCCCAGCCATAAACAAACTCTACAACAAAAGGAGGAAGCTACTACAAGATAGAGCAAAATCCTTAAAAGGTAAGACACCCTTGATCACTATAAGTAAAAACTAAGAGCTCTCATAAAATCATCCAAAGCAAATTTTGAGAGAAAAATAGCTAAAGACTCAAAAGACAATCATAAGGCCTTCTTTAGCTATGTTAGAAACCAGGGAGGAAACTCCCAGATATGCTCAGAACTAGTTCAAAATGATGTGAAGATTACTGATCCTACAGACATTGCCAACATACTGGCTGACAGGTTCAGTGCAAACTTCTCCCCTCCCCAAAGGAGAGATATCTATACCAAGCGATTGCAGCCCCCCAAACATCTCCAAAGCCCAAGTGAGAACTGCTCTCTCCAAAGCAAAAAACACAGCATCCATGGGACCTGATGGTGTCCCCGGCTGTGTGCTCCACGAACTCAACAAGGAATTAAACCCACAGCTAGGACAGCTGTTTATTCATAGTCTTACCTCTGGATACGTACCCAGGGAGTGGCGCACTGCAACTGTGGTCCCACTTCACAAAGGCGGTGCCTCCACCGACCCTGGAAATTACCGGCCCATTAGCTTGACAAGCCTTATCTGCAAAGCCATGGAGAGGATCATAATGGACCTCATAAATAAAGACATAGGGAATTTGCAGACTTTGGATCCATCCCAGTTTGGCTTTGTCAAAGGCAGGTCATGCCTTCTAAACTTGGTTGACTTTTTCGAAACAGTCACCAAAGCCATTGATGAGGGAAAGGCAGTCCATACAGCCTACCTCGATCTGGCGAAGGCCTTGATACAATACCCCACTCGGGTATCATTGAAAAACTCATCAGCTTAAATGTTAACCCATACATCACAAGATGGGTTGCAAACTGGCTGAGTGACAGAACCCACAAGGTCAGAGTTGCTGGCGCCATGTCAGACTCAAAGCCTGTCACAAGTGGTGTACCACAGGGCTCAGTCCTGGGCCCACTCTTGTTTGGCATCTACTTTTCAAGTACAAGCAAACACAGGAGGGTTATGGCTGACAAAGTTTGCAGATGACTGCAAACTGGGCCATAGTAGAAAACACATCTGACACAGATATCCTTCAGAAGGGTCTCACAGAAACGGATAACTGGTGCCAGAGCCATGGCCTAAAGTTAAATGCCAAAAAATGCATAGTCATACCCTTCGGGAAAAACAAGATTACCCCTAGCTACCAAATAGGTGGCAATCCACTGAGCACAGAAGAAGTTATCAGGGACCTGGGGACCCAGGTTGATAGTAGTCTGTCATTCGACACCCATGTAGCTAAAGTAGTTAGGAAGACCTTCTACATTGCCCACCTTATCATGAAGGGATTCTCATCTAGATCAAGGGAGGTCATAGTCTCCCTATACTCATCACTCATCAGACCAATGATTGAGTACAATGCCCCATTCGGAATGTATCTGACCCGACACTTGCAGCAGCTGGAGAGGCCACAAAAGTTCCTCACCAAAAGGATAAAGGGTCTCAAACATCTGTCCTATGCTGCCCGACTGAAAGAACTGCAGCTCTATTCAGTTGCTTACCGCTTGCTCAGAGGTGACCTTTGCCTAACATACAAGGCCATGTCAAACCCAGATTTGATGAATATGCTGCACCTCAAAAAATCTAGATCCATCAGAGCCACAAGGGCGGGAGACTTAAACCTCAACACGGCTATTAATAGGACGTGCTGGAGGGATAGATTCATCACCCAAAGACTCCCTATGCTGTGGAATAAAATCCCGGTATATGTGAGGCAGAGCACCTCGCTGGCCTTGTTCAAGAGAAATCTTGACCAATGGATGGGAGATCGCAGATATACCCCAGGGATTACCTCAGTGTCACTGCTCGACAGAGGCACAGCAAAATAATGGGTATAGTTCCCCATACTAAAGGGGTGGCGTAAGCCACAAAACTATGGGCTAGGCTTGTAAATGCCCTCGGGCAGATAGCCTAGTATGAACCTATGAACCTCCTGAACAAGACATTGTTGATGATGCCTTTTCGGAATCTAGCTTGGCCCCTGACTCTTTACCTGCTGCTCCCAGAAAACCTGATGGATATTACAGGGTTCCTGACTCTCACAAGTTCCTTTTTAAAAATCCTGCTGTGGATCCTGAGACCATTTCACAGGGACCCAAGGGCATTAAGGCTACTACTGCCAAAAATCTTATCCCCTGTGATAGAGACTCCAGGGCGCTGGATAGATGGGGTAAGTAAGTATACACTTCAGCAACTTTGGCCATTAGGACCTTAAACTGCCAGTTTCATATGTTAAAGTATCAGCAGCATATTACTGGATTGCTTAAACAGAAAATGATGTTGATTCCTGACTCTGCTGAAAATAAGGATTTACAGGATTTAATGCATTCTGCTGAACAGGTTGGAAAGCATACTTTGCAATGTGGTTTTGATTCACTAGAGGCAACTTGCAGGGCTGCTGTCACTGGGTCTGTACTTAGAAGGCATGCTTGGTCTAAGGAGCAATCTTTGCCAGATCATGTTAAAACTAAATTGCTGGATGCTCTGTTAAATCAGGACTGCCTGTTTGGCAACAAAGCAGAAGAACTTAAAAAGATGGAGGAACAAGCTAAATCTATGCAAACTGTTAAAGATTTCCTACAAGTACAGCCTCCAAGATTTAGTAGGCATTGGCCCTCTAAGAATTGGTCTTTTCCTGCCTCTTCCAAGCCTTCTCAGTCCAAACCCAGAACCAGCAGAACTCCCAGGCTTCCGTCCCAGGGAACGCACAGGGCTAAGCAGTGGGGGGCTCCCACTTCCAAATCAGGGAGTAGTAAGACTCCCCCCTATGGTAAACTGTCCCAACTGACTGCTCCTTTAAGGGAGAAAGATTGCTCTGCAGGCAAAAAGCTGGGAACTCATTACCCAGGACAAATAGGTTTTAAATATAGTTTCCCAAGGATACAGATTTCACTTCCACACATTACCAACCCTTAAACGGTTGACCAGATCTAACCTCGAATCAGTGGGCAGAGGCTCAAAAGCAAGTATTCTCTCTGTTAAGCATAAAGGCTATTCAAACTGTACCAGAAGAGGAAAAGGGACAAGGTTTCTACTCAAGACTTTTCCTGGTACCCAGAAAAGACAACTCATGGCATCCTATCCTGGACCTTTCTATCTTAAACACCTTTTTGGTGATTCCAAAATTCAAGATGCTAACTCTTCACCAGTTACTTCTTATGCTAGGCAAAGATGCCTGGTTAGCAACACTGGATTTAAAGTAAGCCTACCTGCACATCCCAGTCAGGGAATCTTGCAGAAGATACCTACGCTTCAAAGCAGGCTACACACACTATCAGTTCTCTGCATTGCCATTTGGCTTATCTACTGCGCCTAGGGTACTCACAAAGTGTCTAGCTCCAGTTATTGCATTTTGCAGTCAAAGAAATGTTCAAATATACCCATACCTGGACGATTATCTAATTCAGGCAGAAAGCCAGGACATACTTTTGAATCATGTGGCATTTGTACAAAAGGTGCTAACTTGTCTGGGGTACACCATAAACGAAAAGAAATCACATCTGGTACCCTGTCAACAAATTATATTCCTGGTAGCAAGCTTGAACACAACTTCCTAGATGGCTTTCCTCACGCCAGAGAAACAAATTCATTTGACAACTTACTTCAAACTAATGGCCACAAAAACCATGCTATCTGCAAGGCAAATACTGCAAGCTTTTGGGTTCATGGCCTCCTGCATTCTACTAATTCCATATGCAAGATTGCATATGAGGAAACTACAGTGGTATCTAAAAAGCTTGTGGTGTTAACATTCTCAGGATCTAGAAGCAATGATTCCTATCATACCTTGCCTACGGTTAGAGTTCCTTTGGTGGGCAGAGGGCCTGCCACCAAAACAGGGGACTACCATTCATTCTACCCTCTGCCGTCCAAACCCTAACAACAGACGCATCAGACTATGCATGGGGGACTCACCTGGCAGGGAAGTGCATTCAGGGCAAATGGAACCCAACTCAAATGCACCTGCATATCAATCAAAAAGAAATGTTAGCTGTACAGAATGCTCTGACAGCCTTCAAGGACCACATTCTTCCAGGACAATTAATGGTAAAGACGGGCAACACCACTGTTATGTGGTACATAAACAAGCAGGGGGATACCCATTCTTACCCCCTCTGCAGACTAGCCATGGCTCTGTAGAACACAACCTTGAGCTACCAAGTGCATCTACAGGCTCAGTTCCTGACAGGAAAATTAAATACACTGGCAGACGAACTAAGCAGAAATCTCATGGACCCACACAAGTGGAAAGTGGAACCAAAGACTTTCAACAGGTTGATAAACAAATGGGGGAGCCCAGATATAGACCTGTTTGCCTCCCCCCAGAACTACCAATTGGAAAAAATTTTGCACAAGGACTTCCCACAAACAAGCTTGGAAAGTGGTTGCTCAATCCTTCAGCTGGAAAAATCTCTCATATTTCCTCCTCTGTCTCTCCTCTCCAAAGTACTACTAAAGATCAAGCAGGACAAACCAAGGATGATACTGATTCCACGAGACTGGCCACACCAACACTGGTAGCCCCTCTTGCACAGTTTGTCACTGCTGGCTCCATGGCACTTGCAGCAGACTCCCACCCTGCTGTCACAGCAGGAGAGCCAGATTCTGCACCCTTAGCTTCAAACCCTGAACATGGCAGCCTAGCTAATTACCCAATCTGTCTGTTGCCATCCCTCAGTAAACAAGTGTTGGATGTCATTTTGGAGGCAAGGAGGCCTAGTACTAGAAAATCTTATGCTGAAAAATGGAAAAGATTCTGTGCCTGGAACCAAACTCAAGGGATGAGCACAGCAGTGTCCAGTTTACCTCAGATTCTTCAATATTTAACTGTGATGCTTTACAAGGGCCTTTCTTTTTCCTCCATCAAAATTCATGCCTCAGCCATTTCAGCTCATTACAACACAGAACCACCCCTCTTGTCTCATCCACTGCTCAAGCAGTTCCTCAGAGGGGCCAAAAACCTAAGACCACCCAGGAGAGCCCCAACTCCAGCCTGGGACCTTAAGTTTGTATTGAAAAGACTCACTCTTCCTCCTTTTGAGCCAGCTGCAAGTGCAGAGTTAACATTCCTTTCTTGGAAAACAGCCTTCCTTTTAGCAATTACTTCAGCAAGAAGGGTATCTGAATTACAGGCCCTTATGGCAGTGGAGCCTTTCATCATCTTTCATGCGGACAGGATGTCCCTCAGGACCAACCCCTCCTTCATGCCCAAGGTGGTATCCAGTGTGGCTCTTAATCAGGCCATTCATTTGTCAACCTTCTTTTCTAATCCACAGAACAAAGGGGAACAAATACTGCACTCCTTAGATGTGCACAGACAACTTAGATTTTACTCAGACAGGACTAAACCTCAAAGGAAATCTGAACAACTGCTGGTGGCATTTGCTACAGGGGCAGAGGGGAAGGCTATTTCAAAGCAAACCATTTCTAAATGGATAGGCTATTGCATTAATTTCTGCTATAAGCACCATGCAAAACCTATCCCACAGGGGATTAGTCCCCATTCAGCCAGGGCTGCATCTACCTCTACAGCCTTTCTCAGAGGTGTCCCTACCAGGGACATCCTAGAAGCTGCTACCTGGAGTTCTGTACATACTTTCACCAAGCATTACCATTTACCAACTTTCTCCAAATCCAGAGCTGGCTTTGCCACTGCAGTATTGTAGGGCCTTATAGCTGGTCCTAATGCTATCTAAATTCCTCCTCCCATCCTTAGCTTTGGGAAGCTACCCAAATATAACTGCAACAGTGAAACATGAAGAACATAGTACAGTTGTGTACACTTACCATAAATGTAGATGTTCGAGTGTATTCACTGTTGCAGTCCTAGTTACCCTCCCCCCAGCCCCCTGACTTCTTTTGGCTATACTTCTATTCTCCTTTACTATGCTTAAAAGCTTTTTGGTGTATTTGCTTTTTTGTTGGAGGTATAACCTTGTATACATATATTGAATTGCTTCCCATTAGGGGAGCACCTGACATCAGGGGCAAGAAAAACTGATGTAATGGCGTCGGCTGCATGCTTTATACCCCTGACTACCTGACGTCACGGAAGATGAGACAGCAACCGACGCAGGACCCAAGACTTTGATAATCAGGCTGACTGAGGGCTACTGCAAGCAGATAACCCAAATGTGATGACTGCAACAGTGAATACACTCAAACATCTACATGTATGGTAAGTGTACACAACTGTACTTTCTCCGTATTCTGAAATGGCTTCGATAAGCCATCCGACTACTGAAAAAACATAAAGATAAAGACAGAGACAGACTGCATAGGTCCAAAACTGCCGACAACGCTTCCGTTAAACTAGTCGTCAGTCCGCCTGTACTCAGTGAGGCGCCTTCCCAGTCCTTGATGCCAGCTTCTACAGATTCGCAGGCCTCTGTTGAGACCCATTCTGAGTCCGGTATGCCGCAAGATGCTTCTTCGACTGTGGAACCTGCGGACGTCTCTACCTTGGATGGGTCCGGAGCCGCTGTGCAGGCACCAGCTTCTGAGGGTGTATTCTGACCTACCAATGTTCGTATTAAACCAACAACTTCGTTTTTAGCTAAAACTGCCAAGTTTCTCAGGCCCAGAGTTCGCACTACACCTAGAAAACCGAAGACCAAAGCCCATGCTCAAGCTCCCATGCCACAAAAACAAATGTTTAGAATGGCTGAAGCCCTTATTACTCTAATTAGGGGAAGCCAGCCTTCCCCTGCTAAAAGACAAAGAAGTGAGTTCCCTTCTGATTCTCCAGGCCAGGAGTCTGATGACTCCGACCCATCTAATTACCAGGACTTACCCTTAACCGATGAGGATTTAGATGCAGAGGAATCCATCCTCTCTACCTCCCCTCCAGAGGATTTTTCTTTTGGTGAAACCGTGCATACTTTTAAGAGAGCATTTCCGCTGGGAATGCCAGGGCTATCTTCAGTCCAAAAAGAGACTCAGATAATCTTTAGAGTTGCCTCATAATAGGTCTCTAGCTATACCCCCTGTCTTGGATATTGTAGATGATGTCTTCATGGAATCCAGTCTTACCACCGGCTCCTAGAAAACCTGACAGGTACTACAGAGTACCTGATTCTCACAAAGTTCTCTTTTAAGCATCCTACTGCAGATCCAGAGTCCATTTTCCAGGGACCTAAAGGCATTAAGGCTACTACAGCCAAAAACCCTACCCCTTCAGACAGGCATTCAAGAGCTTTAGACAGATGGGGTAAGAAGGTATATACCTCTGCAACTCTTGCCATCAGAGCTTTGAATTTCCAGTTTCACATGTTGAAGTACCTACAACATATTATGGAACTAATTAAACAAAAATGGTGCTACTTCCAGATTGTGCAGAAAATAAAGATTTACAAGAGTTAATGCATTCTGCAAACCAAGTTAGTAAACATGCTTTGCAGTGTGGTTTTGATGCCTTGGTAGCATCTTGCAGGGCTGCAGTCACTGGGTCTGTACTGAGAAGGCATGCTTGGCTGAAGGAACAAATCTTGCCAGATCATGTCAAAGCAAAATTACTAGACGCTCCTTTTTGGCACCAAAGCAGAAGAAGTTCTTAAAAAGATGGGGGGAAAAGCTAAATCTATGCAAACTGTCAAATATTTCTTACAGGTGAAGTCACCTAGATTCAGTAGACATTGGCCTTAGGAAACAGACCACCAAGACTACAGTCTCAGGGTATGCAGAAATCAAAACAATGGAGTGCTCCCACCTCAAAAACAGGGAGTGGTAAGCCACCCCCTTATGGAAAAAGATCACAATGACTTTTCATTTATCCTTCCCAGCCATGCCCAATTAATTGCGCCCCCTACGAGGAAAACTGGCCTTTCATGCAAAAAACTGTATGCCCATTACTCAGGACCGATGGGTTCTAAACATTGTATCCCAGGGATACAGATTCTACTTCCATTCCCTGCCAACCCCAAGCGGGTTGCCAAACCTTCCTCCAAACCAGTGGGCAGAGGCTCAAAAACAAGTACTCTCCCTTCTCAATATCAGGGCTATTCAACTTGTTCCAGTAGAACAAAGGGGACAGGATTTCTACTCCAGACTGTTCCTGGTGCCCAGAAAAGAGGACTCTTGGCACCCTATCCTGGATCTGTCAATTCTCAACACCTTTCTGGTGGTCCCAAAATTCAAAATGCTTACACTGCAGCAGCTTCTCCCAGTGCTAGCTAGCCAAGGATGCCTGGTTAGTCACCCTAGACTTAAAAGAAGCTTATCTGCACATCCCCTTAAGGGAGTCTTGCAGGAAATATCTGCATTTCGGGGCAGGTTCTATGTGCTATCTACTGCACCCAGAGTATTCACAAAGTGCCTGGCTCCAGCCATTGCATACTGCAGGCAGAGAAGTATTCAAATTTACCCATACTTGGACAATTGCCTGATTCAGGCGGACAGTCAGGAATTGCTGTTTCAGCACCTGGCATTTGTAAAAAGACTCCTAACTTCACTGGGGTACACCACCAACGAAAAGAAATCATAACTGGTGCCCAGTCAAAAAATTGTATTCCTGGGATCAAGCTTGAACACAACTTCCCAGTTGGCATTCCTCACTCCAGAAAAGCAGGTCTATTTGACAAACTACTTCAAACTAATGGCCACCAAAACCCAGCTGTCTGCAAGGAAAATACTGCAAGCCCTAGGGTTCATGGCCTCATGCATTCTACTAATTCCATATGCAAGACTGCATATGAAGAAACTTCAGTCGTACTTAAAAAGTCTCTGGTGTCAACATTCTCAGGACCTGGAAACAGTGATTCCTATCATACCTTGTCTAAGGGCAGAATTCCTTTGGTGGGCAGAAGCATGCGACCACAACCCCTCACCGCCCAAACCCCGACAACAGATGCATCAGACTATGCATGGGGGGCTCACATGGCAGACAAATGTATTCAAGGCAAATGGAGCACAGGACAAATTCTCCTGCATATCAATCAAAAAGAGATGCTAGCTGTACATAATGTTCTGACAGCCTTTAAATACCTACTCCTTCCAGGACAGCTCCTGATAAAAACAGACAACACCACAGTTATGTGGTACATAAACAAATGGGGGGAACCCATTCTTACCCACTCTGCAGGTTAGCCATGGCCCTGTGGAACACAGCCTTGAGCAACCAAGTGCACCTACAAGCCCAATTCCTGCCAGGCAAACAAAATTCACTGGCAGATGACTTAAGCAGAAATCGACTAGATCCACACGAGTGGAAATTGGAGCCCAACTCATACAAACTTCTAATCCAGAGGTTGGGGACACCAGAGGTGGACCTCTTTGCCTCCTCAGAGAACCACCAATTGAGCAAATTCTGCACCAGGAACCCTCACAGCAAGGCCTGGCGGGTGGATGCCCCTATCCTTCACATGGAAAAACCTCTCAATTTATTCTTTTCCCCCTCTGCCCCTCCTCTCAAAAGTACTACTCAAAATCAAACAGGACAGGCCAAGGGAAATTATTGCCCTAGACTGGCGACGCCAGCACTGGTACCCACTCCTACACAGTCTGACAGCAGTGCCACCCTGGCACCTACATCTCACACCTTCCCTGCTGTCTCAGCAGGAGGGACAGATCTTGCACCCACAGTTGCAAACCCTAAACCTTGCAGCCTGGCTTATCCCCTGAATATACCACCAGCATCCCTCAGCAAACAGGTGCTGGATGTCATCCTTGAGGCCAGAAGGCCTAGTGCTAGGAAATCCTATGCTGAAAAGTGGAAAATATATTGTTCTTGGAGTCAGTCTCAAGGAAAGGACACAGCTGTGCCCTTCTTACCTCAAATCCTTGATTACCTAGCAGAGCTGCTCCACAGAGGCCTATCCTTCTCCTCCATTAAGATCCGTGCCTCTGCCATCTCAGCTCATTATAATACTGAGCCACCTCTCTTTTCTCACCTTCTCATCAAACAGTTCCTGAGAGGGGCTAACAATTTAAGGCCCCCTAGGAGAGCTCCCACCCCTGCCTGGGACCTTAACTTTGTACTGGAAAAGCTCACGCTTCTCCTTTTGACCTGCTGCTTCAGCAGAGTTAAAATTCCTCTCTTGGAAAACAGCCTTGCTTCTAGCCATTAGCTCAGCAAGAAGAGTGTCTGAGTTACAGGCACTGATGGCTGTGGAACCCTTCATTATTTTCCATGCTGACAGGGTTTCCCTTAGGACTAATCCATCCTTTATGCCTATGGTGGTATCCAGTGTGGCTCTAAACCAATCCATCCATTTGCCAACCTTCTTCCCTAATCCTCAGAATAAAGGGGAAAGGATCCTACACTCCTTGGACGTGCACAGACAGCTCAGGTTCTACCTTGACAGGACTAAACCTTTCAGAAAATCTGAACAGCTGCTAGTCAGCTTTGCTACAGGGGCAGAGGGCAAGGCCATTTCAAAGCAAACCATTTCCAAATGGATAGCACATTGCATTAATTTCTGCTACAAGCACCATGGAAAACCTACCCCACAGGGGATCAAAACACATTCCACTAGGGCTACTTTCACCTCTACAGCATTTCTCAGAGGAGTCCCTACCAGTGACATCCTGGAAGTTGCAACCTGGAGTTATATACACACTTTCACTAAGCATTGCCACTTACCTATTTTTTTCTAAATCCAGAGCTGGATTTGCTACGGTAGTCTTACAAGGCCTGCTAGCCAGCCCTAACACTTCTTGACTGCCTCCACCCTTCCTCAGCTTTGGAAATCAACCCAAGTGTGATGACTGCAACAGTGAAATACGAAGAACATAGTACAGTTGTGTACACTTACCATAAATGTAGATGCCTGAGTGTATTCACTGTTGCAGTCCTGGTTTCCCTCCCTCCAGCCCCCTGGTGTTCCGTATCCTTTCTACCTATCCTCTTTATGGCCATTTGTTATGGCAGTGGTATTTACTATTTACTAGGGGTGTTCCACACCATATAATAGCTTCCTATTTTGGGGGCTCCTGACATTTGGGGCAAGAAAAACTGATGTAATGGTGTCGGCTGCATGTTTTATACCCCTGACGACCTGACGTCATGGAAGAGGTGACAGCATCCGACGTAGAAATCCCAAGACTCTGGTACTCAGGCAGACTGAGGGCTACCTGCAGGCAGATAACTCAAATGTGATGACTGCAGCAGTGAATACACTCGAACATCTACATTTATGGTAAGTGTATGCAACTGTACCTTTCTTTCTTGACTGTGAAATATTACTGCATAGAAAGGTTGGTGGTGGTACAGAACAGGTTGTAGAAACCAAAACAAAAAACTCATTCTGGAGTATCCAAGATATTTGGTGGGGAAAAAGTGAAGCAGCAGGGTGGAAGGGACAGGTGCAGGATGCTGTCCATTAGGCAGGTTTACTAGACTGATTTCCCTTATTGGCCACATTGTGATGTGGTGTGGAGCAGGGTTAGAATGCAGAAAGGTGAGGTCAAAGGTATTATCTTAAAGATGAGGCCTCACAAGTAAAACAAACTTGAAATCTTTATATAGCTATTACAGATGAAATCTCATCTGGAAGACTCACATTTGTGCGGATATCTGGATCAGCTGTTGTACTTTGTAAGAGAGCAGCAGTTTGGGACAATGTTTGTGTCAGAACCTTTAAAGGTTAAAAAAAAAAACTAAAGAAAGACATTTTTAGTGCTGAAGAACTGAGGTGTGAGATGCGTTGTGGTATTCTGAATTATTTATTTCCATCAGGAGTTGTATGTTTACAGAATGACTTTCCTTGAGATGTTGTGGAGTTAAAAATGGTGAGAGAATTTAAAAGTCCATGTGATGGTCATATTACAGTACTTGTGGGAAGTAAGTAGAAAATTATTTGTTTGTGAGCTGCAGTTTGCTGCTAATTTGGTTTATAAGAAGGTAAGAAACATAAATGACTTCCAGCTGCTCTCACTCTTTCTGTTTATGTCATGAGATTTTGTGTTCTGTATTCTTGTAGAGTGCGAAACAGTATCATTTATTTATTTAACATTTGTTGACTAGGACAGAGCCTGTTTTCAGCGGAGGCATAGGGAGAAAAGCTCCAGACACTTACCAGACGATACTGGTTACAGTATTCTGACAGGTAACCTGTTAAACTGAGTTTGAAATTTATCAGGTATTGCTTGCACATTTAAGAACCTGAGCAAGTTGTTACTTGAGTTTTGTGTTTCCAAGTGGGATTTTTTTCTTGTAACAGGAACTTAAGCATTCCAACTGGATTATTCATTTACAAAAAAAGCAAAAAAAAATGTTTGTCTGACTGGCTCCATGGTGTTGTAGAAGTGGTTACTACAGAGTGCATAAAATATGTAAAGATATACCATCACCTTTAGTACACTTCTGCTACAGTAAACACACACACAAATGAACATGCACAAGCACCCCTCCCACACACAATGATGTGATGGAGGGTGTAGACCCTTAACACACCACTGATACCTTCTGTTAATCATATTTTTTGTTGGTGGCTAAAATGTTGCTCGTTTATATGGCATGAACTTAAGCACAAGAAAGTAACATTTAAGATTTGGGAGGCTGTTAGTATGTACTCTGCCTGTTATCCCAGATAATGCATCTTGTCAATGAGGCTGTGTAGCATATCACAGAAGCACTGGTATGCAGGTAACCAAAGATGACCAGAGTAGTTTGTGTGGCTAAGAATGCATAATCACTCAAAATCTGGCATTGGTCAGTCCATAGGGAATTGCCTTTTCCCAGGTGTGCAGCAGACTCAGACTTAGCTGTAAAGTGGAGTGGGAGATTAAGTCCTGTACGTGGGGTGGCTGCCACCTCACAAAATATGAATTTACATTCTATTTTGGGCATGTTTTCATCTTTAAGTAAACTTCAGAAAAAAAATGAGTGGAGCTTCTGAAGGTCAGTAATGCCCAAGAGTAATGGTGCCTTCCTGAATGTGATGTGTGCAGTGCAGAGAACCTCCATGACAAACTGACCTTAATCAAGATATTTATTTGCAAAAGTCTTTTTTGTTCTGTATGTTTGGCAGTAAACCTTCATTTCCAAAGGTAAGGAAAGTCATTTCATATACTACTGGTGAGATTTATAGCACATTAGACATAACTAATCTGATGTAATGGTAGATTAAAAGTCATATTTACTGTTGCATTCACAGAGCTGTGACCGTATCAAACAGTCTGCCTCTGGTACAAAGCGGCGTGTGTTTGTTGTAGAAACAATGGGAGGCTACTGTGGCTACTTAACCACTATGGCTGCTATTGCTGTGGGTGCTGATGCTGCCTATGTTTTCGAAGATCCTTTTAGCATTCGTGATCTGAAGGTAAGAAACCATTTTGTAATTGACATGTTACTTAATGTAAAGTAAAGCTGTGTGATTCACCTATTAGCAGATATTTACATATTGTTGCAGACTACTTTGTAGTTTAGTAGGTATTACTTTAATAACTGTGATCAACATCATAATACAGCTTTTATTATTTTTATCTGAACCCACACACTGACACAAAAGCTTGTAAATTCTTTATTGTGTATAAAACAGTAAAGTACTTGGGATCAGGTGAGTAGAATGCTGGCTTGGGTGCAGCAACAAAAATCAAATTAATCTGACAGTTCAGGTACAATTAAACATATTTCCCTTGTCTTTGAAGATGTCAGGTTATCAGCTGTGAGAAATAGTCTTCTAAGTGAAAGTAATGTTTGCCTTTGTTTTATCAATTAATTAAAATAAATAGTAGTTTGAAAAGTAATCAGAAAACACATCCCAAGAAGAGAACTTCATCCTTAGGTGTATTTTCTTTTGTCTGGCTTCGCATTTTAGTAAGCTACGTGAATGGTGGTGTAATTGCTTTTTTATCAGCAATGCTGCATCATTTTTTCTTTCTTTCTAGAAAGAATTGCTTTCTTTGTATGCAGTGTTTCTGGGGTGCACTCTTAAACAAGTTCATTAAAGATGAATTTGGTGTGTGTGTGTGTGTGTGTGTGTGTGTGTGTGTGTGTGTGTGTGTGTGTGTGTGTGTGTGTGTTGGACACAATGTGTTGCTGTTTATTGTTGAACAAGTGCCTAACATGTACATAGCTGATTGCTTATTTGACATTACGTGCAATTTCACGTTTTAGAACGTCTTAGAGATTTAATGGATTTGTTAATAAGTCACATTAGTGCTTTTTTGTCAGTTCTGTGCATCATCTTGGTAAGAACTGAAATGTAATTGAGAACTAGTTCTTTAATTTCAGTCTCCCTGGTATCACTGGATTATGACTTGTTTGTTAACTAGTTTGTACTTACGACATTTGTGCAGGTGTGCCTGCATGTGATGCATTGTGTGACATGATCATGCCTGTGCAGCGGAGTTTATTAGTGTGTTGTGCATTTCCATGCTCATTTACTTCTCTGTAATAAAAAGTAAATTTGTACACAGTCTTGCAACTCCACTCATCCACACTAGGAAATTTTCACAAAACTATATTCCTATATATAGGAATGCTGAATTGTGACTGGGGGCACACATGGAATTGCAGAAGTAAAATCAGTGAACATATTTTTATGAGAGGTGGCAAAGCATTTCCTGGCCTCCTTACTGAATTGTAGCCTACTCTGAGGACGTATAATCAGAAAACCAAAAAAAACAAAGCTCGGGTTTTGAATATTTATCTTTACTGTTTTGTATGTTGGCCTATCCATATTCAGCCTTTTGAATTGTTCCCAAAGTATACATTTGTTCAGAATACAGCAATATTCTACCATGTTCCATACCAGTCTGTGTGCCTGTTACCGCAGGTCATATCATAGGTGTGCTGGCCTTGCTTGCATTAATTCTTGATACTACTGTAAAAGAATCAGATGAGGTATTGGGCTGGAGTTAACCCAGTGGAGACTTTGATTAGAGAGCAGAGTCATGAGCTTGCTGGGACTACTGTCCCTCACCTCTCCTTGATGGACATGCAATCAGCTCAGGCTGTATATTGACTTATTTTGATTTTGAGTCATACTACAAGAGTTGTCTTATTAGAACTACTGATAATTGTAGGATATGTGACCAATATGATATCAAAGCTGTATGTAGAAAGTACATTTAGCAGCTATTCTGCTTCTTGACTAAGGTTGTTGCTGTTTTTTCTAGCACCTACCAACATTTTTAAACTCAAATCAAATTAGGGGACTCCTGAAAAAAGTATTTAAAAACTTTGTGTGTTGTGTTGATTAACCGTCAGAAGAGCTGGACTTCTCTTGTGCTTTAGGGAACAGGGTATTGCTTACGTTGTTGAAATGTATGTGTTTTGTTGCAGGCCAATGTGGAGCATTTGACAGAAAAGATGAAGACAGAAATTCAGAGAGGCCTTGTCCTCAGGTATGTACCTTTTTGCTACAGCTGTTTTGTTCTGTCAGTGTCACGTAGTTGTCACTCTGTAGTGGGCACAGCAGAGCTTTGCTGATGTCAAGCAAGGGTCAAAGGAACTGTAACACTCTATACAGTACTCTCTGGAACTGGCCTTCATCAAACAGGATTTTGTACTTTACCATTAGTGTTCTATGTGCACAAAAACTGTCAGCTGATTGCTGCTACTTCTGTATTGTAGCCACCATTAAGCGTTTAATCACACAAGGGAGTACATAGTTCCCCATATTCAAAAAGGCAGTGAATGTCTGGAAGTGGACTATACTTAGAGCATCACTCTTATCAGCAGCTCATATTCTAGAGGAGATGACCATACTGGTGAATTCTCAGAGCTACTCCTCTAGTCCCTTTCCTCAAGCTATAGGATTGGAGACTATGTCTAGATCAGATCTTCTGGAAATGGGATACTCCTTAGAACACCCTTTTTGTCACTTGAGGTTTCCCCCTTCTATTCTCCATGGAGCAGTAGTACACTGGGGAGGTAGCAACAGCTATGTCCTTCATCCTCTTGGTACAAATATTTTATTCAAGCTTTCTTGCCATTCCTACATGTTTTGCTCTTCCCAGCAAAGTTCATGGAAGAAAGACCCAAATTCATTATTCTGACAACCAGATGAGTGAGCAGGGCATGGTTTAATGTGTTTTGTCCTTAGTTCAGGTTATCCCTGCAGTTGTATCCAAGGATGTCCTCTCTGGGTTGACAGATAACAGGGCCTGGCTAGTGTTACAGGCCCCCCTGATTCCAGTATTTATTCTGATGGTAGTCTTGGAGTTCTTTGAAGCAGCTAGAAAGCCCTCTACTTAGAAGGCCTGTGCTTCCATGTAGAAACAGCTCTCAGTCTGGATAAAGTGTACCTAGTGCTACCCAAGTGAGTGAGCTTACAGGTTATTCTGCCGTACCTTAGACACTTGATCAGTTTTGGCCTGTTTGGCAGTCATTGTCTATGTGGCAGTTGTATTTGCCCATCCTGACCTTGTAGGGGCAGTATTGTGATAAGGGAGTGCTTGCACCACTGTCGTCATCTGAAAAATCCCTTGATTGAGATCCAGATTTACAGTTGTCAGGTTTCCCTGTTTACAATTAAGGCCCACTAACTTAGTGATGTTGAAAAACACTGTTCATACAAACCCAAGCCTCACCTGCTCACTTAATTTCAAAGGTACATTCCCTCTTTTGCAGGGAAATGGATGCCCATTAAGAGTGAAATACACTTCATTCCAAAAATGGTTTCTAAAGTGAACATGTTATTTCATCCCTTTCACCGTTTGTTAAAAACTAATCTGAAAAATAGTTTTCAGTTAGTTATTGCTGTAGAAATGATCACCACTCAGCTAGCAGTTTGGTAGAATAATTTACTAATGACAGAATTTACATCAAAGTCAACCAGTTTTCTTCTCACATGTCCTATTCTTCTGTAATTTCACATAATATTATGCAGGCGTAAAGAAACAACTGAAGTGAAGTGAAGATGTATGTGTCTGGGGGACCCAGAAGAAAAAAATGAAGCAAAGGATGGTAGATATTTGAAGAAATTTATGAAAATATCCGGCATGGAAGATGTGAATTCTGATTTGTTTTATTCTAGGCATTGCTACATTCCTTGTAAATAACTTAATGCTAACCATATTTCTCAAACATATTTGTTACTGCATTCTCAAAATACTGTACTTTTGTCTTCTATGTAACCATATTGTATGTTTCTCTCTGTTTTTGTACTGCTAAGTATCTTATAACTTGAATTGTTAGGTTTTTCTTATTTTTTAATTACTTTCCTGGAGCTTTTCTCCTCGGGTCTCCACTGAAAAAGGGCTCTCTGGGGCCAGTTGGACTAACCCGGTTAACAAATGTAAAAATAAAATAAACAAACCGTATGAAAGTTCAACCTGACAAACAATGTATGCATATAACACAAAAGCTGGAACTAGACATTTAACAAAAAAGGTGTTTTACATAAAATGTGGGAGTAATAACTTTTTAATACAATAATTCTTTCTTTAATGTCTTTAAATGTAAATGGCCTCACAAATAAATACAAACAAGAAAGAGTAGTGAACTCTATTAAAAAATGTAGAGTGCAAATAGCTTTTTACAGGACTGAACATGTGAATTTGATAAAGAAAGGTTTTCAGGGTGGTTATTCAGCAGAACAAGTGGGACAAAGGAAAAGAGGAGTACTTATAGTAATTGCAAGAGGAGCTCCAATAGTAATAGTAGAAGATAAATAGATAATGGCAGATTTGTAGTACTAAGGGACTACTGGCAATGGAGGTGGATTACAGTGGCATGTGTTTGTATTCCACCTAAAACTGCTATAATGGAGCTTAAAACAATTCTGTGAGAAATAATCAGTTTTCAGCAAGGAATATTATTTGTAGATGGGGACTGGACTTTGATTTGCAGAAGTGAAGATGTGTCTGGGGGACCAGAAAAGAAAATGTAGCAAAGGATGGTAGATTTTTAAAGAAATTTATGAAAATATCTGGCATGGAAGATGCAAATTCAGTAATAGGAGTTCAGAGGAAATTGACTATTATTCCCCAAGATATAAAAACTGGGCTAGGCTAGACAGCATTTACATTTTATACAGCATTTACATTTTACAGGAACATATGCATTTAATTGAAGGTCTTGATACCCTCCCAATAAGTATTTCAGATCATGTGCCATTAGTAACTAAAATAAAAACACATAGTAGTGAAAGACAAAATGAGGCATTGTCGCTTTCTTACCTATCTGTTGAAAAGAGAGGAGTTTAAGGAATGTGTAGTGGAGATTATTCAGGAGCCGTTAGAGAGGATAGAAATTTCTTCTGAAAATATAGCTAAGGAGCAGGGTAAAATTACGGTGGAGTTTAAAAATAGGGTGGAAATAAAAGAAAGGGAGCTCTGGTTAAGAAGTAGCAAGAATTATTTAGAGGGACTAACAAATGTTAAAGCACTGCAGAATAGGGGGAGTCTCACAGAAGAAAAGGATCAACTGCAGAATGCTAGGCAGAAAATAAAGGATTACTTCGATAATATGCATGAGTTTAGAAAGATTGCTGTTAAACAGCTGTTTTTTTGATAATAACACTAGAGCACAAAAAAACTTTTAGCACAACTCAAGCAACAGAAAGTAGAAAGGGCTGTTGCCATACTTAGGGAGCCTGTAACAAAGAATGTAACAAGAGATCCTGTGGAGGTATTACAAATATTTTGGAAATTCTTTGAGAGTCTCTGTAAATCAGAGAAATATGAAAATCAAGAAAAGGTACAAATGGAAGTGTTTATGGAAGAATTAAATATGCCAAGATTAGAGGTAGATGAGGCTCAATTACTAATAGGAGATGAGATAAAAATGGTGATGTATAACCGATCTAGAGGAAAGTCCCCAGGAACAGATGGTATTCCTGTGGAAATTTGGAAGATAGAATAGAAAAAAACTGATATATCTGGAAGGTTTTGTTTAACAGTATCTTACGAGGAAAAGTACCACTGTCCTGGAAGAAATCAGTGCTAGCTGTAATACCTAAAGTGGGTAAAGATCCATCACATCCAGTTTCATATAGCCCCATTTCAATACTAAACCATGATTATACAGTGTTCATGTCTATAATGGCTAAAAGAATGGCAAAATTAACTCCAAAACTGATAGATATGGATGAGTGTGGTTTTGTGGAGGGGGGGGGCAAACATTTGACAACTTTAACTGAACAGTGATAATCTAGAGGGAAGCAGAATGTAAGAAAATGCCATTGTTGTTGGTGGATCTTGATGCAGAGAAAGCATTTGACAGAGTAAGGTGGGACGTTGAGCAGAACAGTGGAAGCATTTGCATTTTCTAAAAAATTATAAGGTTGATTAGGAGAATGCATGAGGGATCAGAGGCGAAAATTAAAGTGGGTGAGGTCTTCTCTTATAATCTCTGCTTGAGCAGAGGAACCAGGTAGGGTGTTCACTTTCCCCCTTATTGTTTGCATTATGTTTAGAACCATTGGCAAAGAAAATAAGCGACTCAGAAGTTCAAGGATATAATTGGTATGGTAGTCAGGAAAAGCTGGCTTTATTTGCAGATGATATTATTTTGTACCTGACAAAAACAGAAAGACATTCCAGTAGAACAGGGCGGATTGGAATTACCCAATTTGAAGGGGTATTTCAGAGCTGCACAGTTAAGACTCCTATATATAGCACAAGCAGAAAACTATAATTCAAAGTGGAAAGGATGATGTTGAAACACAGGGGAAGCTCAAACAACAAGAAGAGGCTGGGATTTTGGATGCAGGCCTTTAAGGAGAATAACAATAATCATTCAGAATTTATATTCATAGAGTAGCAGAAATTATTCTAAGAACAAAACCAACACTGGAATGGAGAAAGGAGATTATACCGGTAGGGATAACTGCAGTTAGGGATGCAGTCAGTAGGCAAGAGGGGGCTGGAATTTATTGGAGAAAACTGGCAAAGGAACTAATATATTGGGAGCAAATAACTAGAGAGGGAAAGATGATAGAATCGGAAGACACCAAGAATTTATTTGCACTGCAGGTTAGAGATTGCCTTCCCTATCAGGGATTGATATCAGAGTATAGACCAAGAGAGAGAAATGGGGGCATCCTAAATGAAAGACCAGCACTAGTAGAGTTTTTAATAGAATCTACAACAGAAGCTGCCATTAAAAAAGGAATAATTAGTAGAGCTTATAATATATTACATGATAACTATAAGAATCAATCAGAGGAGGTTAGAAAGGATTGGGAAGAGAGACTGCATAAGCAATTCACAAAGAAACAATGGAAGAATATATGTATGTCTCCCAAATATGCATCAAAATCTAGAACATTTAAGATTTTTGCCTGGAAATGTTTACATAAATATTTTTATACCCCAAGTAGACTCCAGAGAATTTTTCCTCAGGTAGATAGTAAGTGTTGGAGGTGTAAAGGGGAAGAAAGAGGTAATTGGGACATATTATCTGGGAGTGGGGGTGACTTGTTGGACTTTGATTCCCCTACAGGATGTACTGTCGGAGATGCTGGGTGGGCCGATTGGTCTGACGAGGGAGATGATTTTTCTGAGCTGTGATACACAATCGGAATTGCCTAGACATGGCAAGGCCTTGCTGTGTGTCTAATAATGGTGGCTTCCAAAAAAACAATTGCTAGAAAAAGGAAATCAAAATCTAAACGAAGTATACTAGGAGTTGTGAATATAGTAACAGAGATAAAACCACTGGAATTCAGATCTTTAGAAAAAGGTAGGCGCAAACTACATCTGAAAAAATGGGAGTTGTGAGAACAATACATACAAAGGAGGAATGACATCTAAAAGGCAGCAGGACTTAAATGAGTTTGTAATGTTTGAGTGAGAAAGATTGGGTAGATTATAAATGATGTATAATGTTTGCAACTGGGTGCGTGTCAGTATGGTTTGTGATGTAAAATGCTACCAACTAGGATTGTGTCGCTGTGGTTTGTTTTCATTTATATAAATGTATGATTGCCTGTGTAGTAAGTGATTTAATAAAGATGTTTCTTGTTTAAAAAAAAGGGCAGGAATTAAATAATTTATATAATATTGCTTAGGTTGTATGATATATAGCAGTATATGTGAAGTATAACATTTGTTATGTTAATATACTTTGATTACTTTTATTTGAATGTAAATTTGCCTGTGTCACAAGTAGTGATTCAGTAAAGGTGTTTGAAAAAAAAAAGAAACATTCTGCTGGCATATTGAAATCCGTTTACTAACCAGTAGAACTTGTTTTCAGGATACGAATGAACACATCTTTTAACCACAAGAAGAACATAGAAGTAAAAGAATAAATAGAAAAACAAATCAATAAAGTAAGAAAGCTGTTAGCCACAGTAAAAGTGTTTCTAGATATTAAATGTAAAACTGATTAACCTTAAGACTGACAGGAAACGTTGGGCAGTTAGGCAGCTGGCAGTTAAAGAAGATTAATTTTAATTTTCATCTTTTCCATTAGCTGTATGATGCATTATTATCTAACCCTTTCTTGTAAATGCTTATTGTAGCATCAACTGTTATATAGAGCAACTCTACTTTCCTCCATTGTTTGGGGTCTGCTTTAAGTTTTCTTGCTTTGCTTTATCAGTTAAGAATTTATTTTTCCATTTTGTATGATTTCGCATTCAGGAATGAAAAAAGCCATGAACACTACACAACCGAGTTCATAAACAACCTGTATTCGTCTGAGGGGAAAGGCATCTTTGACTGCAGAATGAATGTCCTGGGGCATCTGCAGCAGGTACAGTAGAATGTTAGAATTGTAGTGATTCTAGAGAGTGGGCAGGTGGTGTCATAAACAAGTAAAGGGCTCTTTGTAAACGCATGTCATGATATAGAAAGTCCAGGTTGGGGGCTTGGCATAATGATCAAGGGGTTTACCTCACACAAGATACAGGGCTGAATTCTCACCTTTGGTCACTCTGTGGTTATTAGCTTGTTGTGTAATAGTCTGCATACTTATTGCCTAGCATTTTGACTATGAACCAAGTCTGGCATTAAAAGACTGGGGAATATCATTTAAAATTTTCGTCATGTAAGGTGGTATCATTATCTGTAGAAATTATTTTTTTTTCCCTTGAAAAACACAGATATCCTTTTCAAAAACTTCAAGGAGTGTTTTGTGAAATAGAAGTAGGTAATATTTGTGATATGTTTGCTTAAGTCAAATTATTTAGAAAGAGTAGACATTCTGAGCTGCATTGTTTTAATGTGAAATGTGATGATGTGATCCTGCTTCTCTCATGTACCACAGGGGGGCTATGGAAGGATTAGGACTAGGCAGAGAATGTGACTTTCTGCAGTGTGTGCAATAAATGTACAGCCTTTTGGAGTGCTGAATCAGTGAATTTAATTTTCCTGAGCTCGTCCGGCAGACTGTGCCTGAATTTATTCTAGTTAGTTATTTACATATGTGTACCGGAATGATCCGACTGGGTAGAGCCACTTTTCAGAGGAGACTGGGGGAGAAAAGCTCCTCATGAATTTGAATATACACAAAACAGTAAACAAGATTTTACAGTACAATTTTCAGACAGTTAACTGTACAGCATAAATAAGCAAAACATGAATAAATACGCATGAGAAGCATACGTTAAGCAAAAATTTAATGACCGTGTGCATACACCTTATATAATTGAGTGAGATACATTATATATAACCTTATGATTGAGATAAATTATAGATAATACGTAGGAAAAGATAGGTAGGAGACCGGATGTAAAATAGCTAGAGGAGATAATGAATTAATTATAGGGAAAGTATACAATATCATCTGGGGTTAAAAGAAAAGATGGAGGAGTTAAATACAGGATTAAGTGAGAAGCAGGGGTGGATTGACAGTAAATCCAGCCACATTCCTTCATTACTCCTGTCTACACTCCAGTGCCAGTTCATTCATTCCTTTATTCATTTTCTGATTAAGATGGAGGAGTTAAATACAGGATTAAGTGAGAAGCAGGGGTGGATAGTGCTAATGAGTTGACAGTTCATTCATTTCTTTATTCATTTTCTGATTAATCTGTATCAGGCTTTGTGGAGCCAGAGCCTGCCCCTGCACTGAGTAGGTGTAAGGCAGAGAAAGTAATCCTGGACAGAGTGTCAGTCAGCCACAGGATCTTCATGCACACCTGTTATCACTTTACAGGAATGCTGGTTCATCTACAGCACTTGAGATGTAAGAGAAAACTGGATCATGGGATGAAAACCCATACAAATATAAAGAGGGTTATACAAACTGAGCATAGAAGGGGCTAGTGCTTTCGAGTTGTCATTTGTGTTGCAAAATTGAACTGCCTGGACTACTAACACAACAGACAAAAACAGAACAGTTTTTGACCCAGATGACTCGGGGGAGGGGTAGCACCCCTGAAGTTTGTAATGGGAATAATTCATATTACCTTAATTGATGTACTGTTTCATACAGATGATGGGGTTTTAAAATGCCTTTCCAAAGGCATTGGTAGAGCATTGGTGATCAGAGACTGTGTAGTGATATTTGGGAGAGGTGGAAAAATGACTGAAATGGGGATAGGTAGCTCTGCGCAGACTAGTTACAAAAATTACCGAGATTTTTTACACTTTAGCTTTCTGTTAGTCTATTCCTGTTCCTCTGAACATGAGCCAGCTGATGGTTCTAAGTAGCTGTAAACATAAATCCATTTATTTATGATGTTGTAAGCCTGGATGTGTAATGTCTTTTCTTGTAGTGGTCCGTATCTCTTTCTCACTCTTTGGACTGCATGTCATATGAGGGAAGAAAGAGATATAGAGATTCAGTTTGCTTTGTTGGGGGTGTAGCTAACAATTTACAAATTATACACAGTGGAGAAGAGTCATTATTATTTATTTATTGATTGACATTTGTTTACTTTGAAAGCGTGACTGGGCAGAGGTGCCCTTTTTCAGTGGAGGCCTGGGGGGAAAGCTCCTAGGTAACACATTTAATGCAGTCAAGATTTACAATAAGAAATATTATAATGCAGTTTCGGTGACTACATTAGCTCATCTAACACCCTCACCCTCTCAGCTGTTGAGTGAAGAGCAAACAAAAGGACTTCAGCTCTTAACTGTAGCAAGCCAGTTGGTACATTTCTACCAACCAGCTTCTTACAGCTAGATCCATGGCCCCTCATCTCTTCAGCTGAAGAGTGCAAGAAAAAAATATATTGACTTGCTACAGTTTAACAGAAATCTAATGCTGAAGCGCTTTCCTGTCAGTACAGAGATGCAGACTGCAGGACTGCACTTCTCAATCACACCCCCTAATACTTTTTATGTGGGGCAGTTGACTCCTTCCCCCACCCTTGAAGTACTTCTGCAGTGAAGCCATACAGCACTTCCACCTAAAGATGTAGGCAATGCAGTACTAAGTAGTACAGAGAAAATATATTTGTCATCCCTGCAGTGAACTCTTGATTTGTGGTTGCATTTAAATTAACTCGTAGGCCACATTACAGACTGGCTTTTGGTTACAGTGCTGTCTTGCAAAAAGGCTCTGTACAACAATTGGCAGACTTGTGTTAAAGTGCAGCACTGTGTTTATTGGTTTGCATTTTGTTTTATTGGGGTAAAAGAAGTGTTCACATATTGACCAACTGTATGCTCAGCCTGGGTTACATGCAGTGCATACAGTATGAAACGAGAATGACAGTCAGCAAATCAGCTACACAGTGTTTAAATCAACAAACAGTTCAAACAATAGTGACCTGTCATTTACTGTAACAAAGAGGAACAAAGTGAAGTGAATGTATGGATTTGAGTGAGACTACAGTTGTGGCTGCAGCAAGAAGGCACATCATTCTCTCTATCTATATATATTAAAAAAAAAAATGTATGTATATATATATATATATATATATATATATATACATATATATATATATATATATATATATATATACACACACACGCACACACATATATCTGGCCCTGTCAGGTGATCGAGTTTACAAAAACTTGAACTCTATATGGTCGAGACCATATGATCGAGCTTTTGAATGGAGATCGCGGTACAGAGAGGATCTGGAAATGTACTCTTTTCCTCACTGTAGTGCGATCTCGGCGTTGGTATATATAATTTGCAGGTGGTGTGGGGGGCAGGGGTGCCTGCCCCCTGCAAAAACATAAAAAAGGTTGATTTTTGTATTTCTTTTTGTTTTTGATGTTTGAGTTTTCA